>NC_089316.1:28490668-28650454 GCF_036669915.1 Pocillopora verrucosa | reverse complement strand
AAGGGTTAATAATATCAGTGATGCTTCCGTATGACAACTTTTGTGAAACTACAGAATTGGGTTGGATTTTGTGCAGAAGTAAAACTCCTTATCAGCCAAGTTTGTAAAATACAGTAGAAGTACATGGGTGAAAACCCCTTAAACTAACTCTTTCTCAGGTCTTTTATTCAAACCCGCCTTCTTGTGACAAACTTAACGCTGCTCTAAAATACGAGACATTACTATGGACTCGTATCACAACCTCCGTACCCATCTTTACGAAGTGCCCGTTGTTGATGGCGCCAGTTCTCATGAACTGTAACCTCCTTTTGTTTCTCGAAGTTTGACTTTCAAGCGCTTCAGATCCCTTGATGAGTGAAATAAAGTGACGGTTTTCCTTCTCTTTATATAATAATACGCTGACTCTATGTTCCATTATTGGCCATGTTTGGGTCGAAAGCGGCAACCATATCCCTATCCCTGGATTGACTAAGTACCATTGCAAACAGCATCTTAGACCAATCCTGTTCTGCCACGCTCCTCTTTATGCCCTCCGTTTTCCATCTTGCTCTTGATTACCTCCGAACCCTCCGAGTTGACGTCCATTACATCTTTTGGAAGTCCTCCAATGTTAACACACGTTCGGTTCTGGTTGCTCCAGTCTTACATCGCTCGAGCACGAGACATCCGTTTCAGCTCCCGCATGCACCTTTTGGGAAAACGACTTATAATTTCGTGCCTGATGACACGAGGGTTGCCGCAGGCTTTTTCTACACCGTCTTTCAAGGCTGTCATAATTGCCTCAAATGACTCTGACCGAGCATGAATGACGATCTTCTGGGCCGTCTTCTTGTTTAATACATCGATGGACGCTTCTGAGCTCCATTTCGTAGTAGCCTTGATCATCGTCTTTCGTCGTCAGAGTGGGGCAAGTCAACATATTCTCGCTGTATTGCTTCCAACTCTGCCACGAATGCTGCAGTGACAGAATCGTCAAAAACTACGACTCTAATCTCCTGAATTGAACGTTCTAGTTTAGCCATAAATGCGCGGATTGCCCCAAAGACCAACTCTGCTGATTCATTCGCAGTTTGACCCAATCCTCCACTGCCAACCGCTGGAATGGACACTGATTTCAAGTCCATAGAATCCACTTCTTCCAGTGCCTTCCCCACGCACGTCTGAAGATTCTTCTTGGTGACAGGTCCCACAACCATATGTACGATGTGCTTTGCAGACAAGCGCCCAGCAGATGTAATCACAACGGATCCAGCTGGGTGCTGAGGAGCTTTTGACTTTAACTCATTTTCTACAGTGCTACCACATGCCTGTATGATGGCTCTACTCAGATTTCCAAATTTCATGTTCAGATCTTTAGTAAACAATATTACATTTGGCTTCGGAACGTTCCTTGGTGATGTCTCGTTTCTAGACCTTTAACATAATTTGTTCAAGGCAGACTTCTTTAGAATAAAATTCAGCAAGAACAGGCGTGGCTTGTTTTTGCGAAACTTCTGGTTTTCGAGTTTTGAGCCTGGGCCTCTGTTCTCCTTTGAACTCTCTAAATGTTTCCATGATCGTTTCAATGCCTTTCTCATCACCGCCAAACACAACAAACTTAACCTCCTCCAGGGGTGAATCTGGATTTGAGTGGCTGTAGTCAACTGCTGCCTGGATCATAATCTGGACAGCAGTGTCATAAGGGAAACCAAGGTTACCAGTCCCAACAAGCGGTAGGCTTATAGAACATGCACCAAGTTCTGATGCTTTGTCAAAGCATTTCCGAAACAGCTCTTGAAGAAGCTGTGAAAGAAATACCAAAAAGCATTAAAAAACAGCTTTTAAAAAAACTGAGTGGCTATGTTGTTGATCCAAACAGTATGCAGAAAACCTTTTCCATGCCCTCGACAACAGACTGGTTCCCACAAAAACAGACTGGTTCTCTGTAGCTCAGCGGTAGAGCATCGGAGCATGAAAGCCGTGGCTCGAATCCTCAAGGGGATGGAGTATCTTCTTATATCTCCATCCCTTAATACCAGGTTGTGTAAACTCAAGGCTTTATACTGTTATCTGTTATGTTAAAGATTAATCAGTCTAGCTGTTTTAAACAGCTGCCAGAGTTGTATATTGTATATAATTATAAATAATATTCATCACTCAAATTTTGCTAAGGTATACAAATTTTCTCGGAAACAGGAATCTGAAGACATTTCGCCTGGTTATTTCAAGTCTAGGAAAATGATATAAAAGTAATGCCACACAAAATAACATAAACGTAGCCCACCGTATTATAAGTCTAACCTGCTCCTCTTTGAGATTTCCTTTCCATGGGCAGCAAACACAATGGATCACATGACGACAGTGTAAGTTTCCTGGGCCGGTGTGAACGATGTCGCCTTCACCAAATTGTTTTCCTGACGTCTTTTCTTTTAACTGCTCTTGTAACTCTGGTCCAGCAGCTTTACTCATAGCATTTGCAATGGCACCAATGGCAAGATTGAATTTTGACCCAACTGAGCAAACTAAAACATCGGCCTATAGTAAAGGTAAGTAAAATGATATGATGTATTGGCGTCAAGAAATTCACACAAGTTCAACCCAGAGATATCAAGTTACGCTCATCGGGCAGCAGACCCTTTAGACACATTAGGGTGATCTGGATGAGTAAGAGAATAATGAAAAGCAACAGAATAATTGAACTGGCATGAACAAAATTAAGGCTAAATTTTTGCCTTGTGTTTACGTGAAAGCAAGATGTTACCCTGGCATATCACTTTTTGACAATCTTAATTTTGTTCATGCCATCTGGATCTGGATCTGGATGAGTAAGAATAATGAAAAGCAACAGAATAATTGAACTGGCATGAACAAAATTAAGGTTGTCAAAAAGTGATATGCCAGGGTAACATCTTGCCTTTCCGTAAACACAAGGCAAAAATTTGTAGAACTAGGACCTGAAACAAACCTGTTCTTCTGTGATGTTTCCTATTTTCCACGTGACCTTCTTCCCCTCTGTGGTAGAGAAGGTTTCTACGCCATCGAACTCCTCTTCGTTTTCCTCGTCATCTCTCAATGGTTCATCATCGTCACTGTCGGCATCATCATCTTCTTGAGCCGCGGCCTCGTCCGTTATTCTGATAATACATTTGTTCTCCACTTCAACAGTTTCTATCAAACGCACTCCTTCTTCCTGAGTCAAGAAAGTTTGCATACCAGGTAGCGAAATTGGGAAACTCCTTTCTTTGATGTTTTCCAGCAGAATGTATATCCTCTCCTCAGCTTCTTTCACGCCTTCTACATTGCCAGAATATTTTATTCTCTCTCCGCTTTCATCTACGACAATTTGGACACCAAAATGGCAAAGTTCATCCGAGATTCTTTTCAGCTCGTCTTTGTAATAATCATTGAAGAATTTCCGATGAATTTGCGTGGTAAGTCTTGTTTCACCTTCTGTTGCTTTCTTTTCATTAAGAAAGTCTCTCATTCTCTTTACGGCTTCTGTGACGTCTTTTTTGAAGCCAAAGACGGCTATGCAAGCCAATTCACGTTTGTGGCGGATCGTAAGACGCTTCACCAACTTCTTACACAACTCTTCCCACTTCGTTGAAGATATCAGCTCGTTATCCCTGGCGCTTAAGCGGACCTCACGGTTACTTATTAGTACCTCCTTCGCCTTGACTCTTCCTTGCTGGGTTTCGGGTAAAGTTTTCCCAAGAAGAATAACTTGTTCACTTCTGTCGTCAACGTTAAAAGCACATCCTTCTGGCAATTCTTCAGTCATCTTTCTTCGTCCAACCTTCGTTTTAAGTATCTTTAGAATTTCCGGGGGGACAGCGATTGCGTTTTGGTCCATTTCGTCTTGACGCTTTCGAAGATAGGATACGACAGATGCCATGTATCCCTTAGGTGTTTTGATTTCAAGGTTTTTGTTACTCAGATTGATCTTAACTTGGATATTTTGGAGAAATTCTTTCTTCAAAACGTCCTCAATCCGAGCATTTTGGAAGAGAAGCAGCTTCTCGGTTGCTATATCAGTCAGCGTTCTCCTCTCCAGCTTTTTCTCGTCTTCTTGCTGTCGAATGACCATAAGTCGATCCTCAAGTTTTTCCCCAAAATCTGACATGTTTGATTTTTGACAAATTAACTTAACGGCATGCGAGTTTTTCAAGAGCTTAACATGTGCCGTGAACTTTGGCAGAAATCCTTCTAGCTGCGGTAACTGATCGGCCACTGCTTCCCAGATCTCTTCGTCCACGGAAAATTCCTTCGTAGTGCAACTAGAAATGAATGAATCGACTATTTCAGAACAGCGACTTTTCCAAGCTTTCTCTTCAAATTCCCTGTCAAGTTTCTTGCCAGTGCCGTCATATTTGATCAGCGCATATTCTTCTCCATTTTTCCACCCTAAACCAGCACGTTCATTTGAGTGAAGACGTTCCCTCAATCTCGACTCTTGGTTGGACTTCATCAAAAATTCCATGATGTCTTTGTCCACGGGTTTGTAGAAGTGAGGCTGTCTGTCTCCTTCCACTTCACCTGAGGTTGGACGTGTTGACTTTGAAGGTTCATCAACAGGTGTCAGTGTTCCCATGAAAGGGTAAAAAGCCTCTACATGCAGAGGTTTATCATCAAAAAAGTGATCGTCCTTGATAGATTGCAAAACACCTGTAGAAAAAAAGAAATCATCAGGGACCGGACGTTATTCAAAAGGGGGAGGGGGGAGTCAAGCATGGCGGGAGGGAGACAGACATAATCACACTGCAGTGAGGGGGAAGGGGAGAGATAAGCATAATCACACTGAAGGGTTCTCTGCCCAGCTCTAAAACTTGCAACCTCCGAATTGATTGATTTGCACGATAGCATACTTCCAAGCACCTAGCCCAATATTCTCAGGTGTTGAAGGTTTTTTATTTTTATTTGTGTGCATACAGTCGACTAGGCATGACGCTTCAAAAAACCATTATACTTCAACTAGAACTTTTTTTTTTCTTTTTTCTTTTATACTATTCTATTTTTCAATGGTTTTCCGTTCAACACCTGGCGGAGCCTAGGAAATGATAATTTTTAGCAATATTGAAAAACCTTCCTCCCCAATTTATGAATCTAATTTAGTCACCTACTTGTCCAACATAAATTCGTTGAAAATATATTACAAATTTTGAGCCGACTCTTACGACAAAATGGAGTGGAAAAGGTAGTGCATCAGATAAAACTTTCAAAACTACTTAAAGAAGGCCACATTTATAAAATGACTTACTCTTCTTGTGTTTGAAGTACACAATAACTCTCTTTTCCTTCACGTTTTCGTCCCATGGATCGCTGAATGAAACATCTTCTATTTCCCCCCATTCATGAAAAAAATTTAATACTTCATCCTTTGTAGTTTTTTCCGGAAATCCGCTTGCAAATATGCTCCTGCACTCAGGGGCTCTTTCAATTAACACCTGTACCCGTTCAAGGGGTCTTTCTTTCGCGGCCTTGAGAATGTCTGCAAAACCTGAAACCAATAAATGATTTATTTAGTAACAAATAATCCATTGAACTTGAACATCGATCATCTATTACTTGAAAGCTGATACAATCATATGCACCAACAATTCATCGATTGAAGTTGGACCCTGCAAACCACAAAATTCTGCTATATTCAAATATTCTGATACCTCTTGTGTTTACCTTTAATTTTGAAGGTGTCTAACGTCACAATAGCTTTTCCATTTGGTTTAAACCATTCGACATACTTCACATTATAACCGCTTATTCTTTCAATATAATTCTTCACAGCGTCTGGTGTTGTTTTGTAGTGTAAGCCCAATACGTACAATTTGTTCCACTCGTACTTGATGTTAGGCTGTTTGAATCCTTGGGAAGCTGCATCAAATTGCTGACGCGGCTCAGCTCCACTTTGGTGACCATGTCCCCCTGGAAGAAATGGAACAAAAATTACCTCCACGACAATATATCAAGCTTCTATATTCTTGGTAAGTTAAAACAATCAAACTTGGAGTTTTCGATACTTTTTGTTTTGACTGTGCAATCAAACGGCTAATGAAGCAAACGGAGCTAATATTACGTACTTATTGACTGAATGGGAGGACCAGAAGGGTCATATATAGAACAGTGAATCACGTCTACTGGTCCTTCTTGAAGTTAAAAAGAACATTTTGACATGCGGCTTAAAGGAGCAGCCAAATTTGTACTAAAGTTTTCTGCGGCGGATTTTACAAAGTAATAACCTGTTATCACAAGGAACATCTTCGCTCGATAGGTATTTCCACGCCAGAATGAAAATCTACAGAAGGCGTCACATGTGTTTTAGTCGAAACTTTCACCCTGATCCGAAAAATACACAATCCAAATTCCAATCCGACCTGAAAACAGTGGCGAAAGTACGATCTAATAGCAAAAAATACCATTGCTATATTTTAATATATCTATTTCCTTGTTTATATATTTATTTATTCATTCGCTGGTTACTCATTCCATTTTATGCCGCTTATGGAGGTATGTCCTGAAATGCATGCAGTAACGAAAATGTCGAAAATTCGCTAAGCTGATATCGCTTTAACAAATTTGACAAAAATTCGTAAAAATCGTCAATTCCATAAACATTCATTCGGTTTGACGAAATTTCGTCACATTTGCCATCTGATTTTCGTTACTGCGTGCATTTCTGGACATAAGAGGAGCACTTATGTACCTCCTCTTTGTTGTGGTCCTCCTCGTGTTTTGTCAAAGCCTCGTCCTTGTCCTCGTCCTCGCCCTCTTCCTCGTCCTTGGTCTCCTCTCTTTCCACGACCATCGTCATGACGTCCTCTCACCGCTCCCTCATTCACTTTCTTTTGCGAATAACGTGTCCCCCTAGCAGAGGGTCTCACTCCAGGCGTCCCACGAGTTGTCTTCTCGCCTCGACCCCTACTCTGTTCTGTTTTTGCTGGAATGGAGATATAAATCGTTTCAGCCACATCTAATTTTAAGTTTAGGTGGCTTTCCAAGCGCCATCTCTAAACAAGTTCAAAGTAAAACAGCCTATTTCACAACAGCCCGCGTTTATTTGAACAAACACTTTTACAGGATGTATCCAGTTCTACAACAGCTTGTAAAAATCTGGTTCCTGTTGCATTTCATTAATTCAACATGACATGATACACATACAGGTATATAATCACATACTAAATTAGAAACTTTTTACAAGGGCAGAAGAAAAGAGAGCCATGGCCTGGTTTTAAGATCTAATATGCTCAGCCAAATCTAACCACTCCAACTACAAAAATCGGTTGTAGATGCTAGCGTGTTCTTAACATTTTTAACAGTGGACCTTTCTTACCACCAGCCGCTTTATGTTTGAAATGCCGGCCATGAGGTGGAACTTGATGCCAGGTTTCTCGCTCAGGTATAACTCTGAACTGTTCATTTTGTTGACGATCCTTATCTGATGTACTTGTGCTTTCTTCCGTGGTTTCTTGGACTTTTTCATGAGGACGAGTGTCTTTGCTTTCTATATGATATCAATGAAATGATCTATTCAGCCAATTGTCGAAGTAACTTAATTCAGTCATTGAATGATTAAGTTGTCCTAGATAAACAGATTTTAAATCTGCATATTATTTGCTCAGATAACCTGAAAACCGTCTCAAAAGGGACATCAAATGCACATTGTTTTTACAATTTTTTTGGAGAAAGCGACCATCCACACAAACAAATTTTGAAACACTGTGACTTAGAGAGTTTTTAATTTTGGAAAACATGATGAAAACTTAAAGCAGTAAGCTTCTCAGTCACTGCACGTACCTGATTGCTGTAAGAAATGCTCTCGACACCTTTTGTACTCATCTTCCAGAATAGTTACCGTGAGCTTTACATCCAAGAGACCGAGGTCTTTTAAAAGTTCCTCTGTAACAAGGTATTTTTGTGCCATCTTGTTCAGTTGACCTGAGCAATAGTCGTTCCACAGTCCATCAAGTATTTTCAAGGAGGTGCATTCCACGATAATTATTAAACTTCCACGCTTTGTGTCCACGATCAATACTTGACGCACCTCTTTTAAATACTGTACAAATCCATTTAGTTCCTCTGGTGTAGACGGGTTAATTGTATTCAGGTACTTTATCGCAGCGAGATTTAAAACGTCTTGAGTGGTAGGAGAGGAGTTGCCGGCGGCAGAAGCTCTTGTTCCTTCTTCCTGCGAAGATGCTGCAATCTCAGAGGCTCCTGCTAGAGTAGTAGGGGAAGGGCTCCTAGCAACAGAGGCTCCTGTTCCTTCTTCCTGCGAAGTTGCGACTATCTCAGCGGCTCCTGCTTGAGTGATAGGGGAAGGGCTCCTAGTAACAGTGGCTCTTGTTCCTTCTTCCTGCGAAGTTGCTGCTCTCTCAGAGGTTCTCGCTTGTGGGTCAGGTATGCTGCAGTCAATTCTCAAAGCAAGTCGAGCTGAGGATAAATATTGAATAACTTTTCTATAAGATCCCAAGTTAAAGTACGCCTAACTTTCGTCATGCAGAAAAATATGCCCTAGCATCTCAACTGTTTGCTATTTACCTGAACCAACTGCAATTTACTCGCCAATCAGCAATTAAACCAAATGGTTAGACAACAGGGCTATAGCCTAAGATAAACACAACAACAACCTAATAGCTTCGTGATGCAATGAATGAGTCACTATAACTTCCGATGGGAAGTTAAATGGCCATTAAAACACTCTCACCCCACAAAGAGCTGTATTTCGATCGCCCATCTAGCCTTAGACTCTTTCTAAAAATAGGAAAACTGTCGGGAAAAACTTTTCAAAATATAAGAACTCCTTCTGTAGATTTTAGATATATGAAAAATTCACATATTTGCACTGCGGTGGAAAGATGAAATTAGGAGATCCTCGCAGCTAAGAACACTACTGAAACGAGTAGTTGTAAATAGGACCTGAAAAAAATTTCAGGCCCGTACGGGATTTGAACCCATGACCTCTGCGATACCGGTGCAGCGCTCTACCAATTGAGCTAACAAGCCAACTGGGAGCTGGTCAATGAATTGGGTACAAATAAACATCCAAGTGAATGAACTCCTTCTGTGTTTTCCGGTCGGTCCGGGATCGTTTCTTGAACATGGAGCGCAAATTGATTTCTTTCTCCTGCAATAATGGAAGAAATTCAACTAACCTCCTTGTTCTCGTGAGCTTTCAGTTAAGACGCTTAGTTTACGATCCATCCTCTGTTGCAGCTTTCCTAGTTGATCCATCTGGTCTTTCATTTCCTGAGTTGTAGTTTCTAGTTTCTCTATTGATTTCTTAACCTCCATATCGTTTCTATACCAAGTCAGCAATTCCTCCACATTCCTTCTATCCTCTTCCGTGAGGGGATCTGTAAAAAATTTATTGATCGCCTTCTGCCATTCCGTTTTCTTTTCAGGGCTGATGTGTCCCGCAATCCTGACAAGAGCCTCACTTATCTCATTCCATAAGGATGAAAACTCTGCATCTGACATCTCCATGTTCTGCGAAGCATGACCATAGATAGAGTTCCGGTAGTATTTAATTCTCGCCAAATCTGCTTCCAAACTGTGATCTTCACTTGCTGGAAGTTCATCCCAGCCTGTCGCAGGTGGGATAAGCGCGAAAAGTGTTCTGAGTAGTCTGAAGAGTAGAGTAACATCAAAGTCTTGTGACTTGCCATAAACCCCTGGGGAAGGGTACAGGCAGTCCCACAGTGGTTTGGAGAGCTTTGCTGCTTTAAGCTTATTTTTTGTCGTAGAATCTTGCAGCAACTTTGGAAGATCATTTGGAGAACAAAACATGTCAAAAATTTCCCTCAGCAGTGTAGTACCTCCAGTTATCAGCAGACGAGTCAAGCGTTGGAAATTTTCTCTGTCGGCATTCGAACGAAGCAAATCATCAGGGTCGCGGGCGGTGGCCATTTTATTTATCCACAGGCAGCTGACTAAAATTACATGTCCCTGAAAGTAACAAACGGATCAGAAAACGGTTTTAATTGTGGTTCAAAGTACACCAAGGTCGCGCTCAGTCTTTCATACAAGACTTGTCAAAGTCAATTAACCTCTTGTGCTAGATACAGAAAATACTGATGACGGTTATGTGCATCAAGAAACTTGATACAAACATATTGGGAAATAAGCCCCATATTTCCTTTGGCATACATATGGTATTTGACTACACGAAACAAATTTGTAGAGGCGAGCGACTGAAACGTAGAGTTAACTCACATAGAGATGGTTGAAGATGTAAGAGACCGCGTGAAAGTATGAAAGTATGAAAACTGAATGAATGAATCAATGAACGAATGAATGAATGAAATAATAATTGATTGAATGAACAAACCAACGAATGAATAAATGAATGGATAGATGAAAAAAAAAAATTGACACCACTTGCTTGGAACTAAACTTAAATCTCTGAACTGAACCGGCAACAGATAAAAAATTTACTCATCGATGTGAATTTGCCGTGAACTCTGCACGCCATTGAGCTCACTTTGACATGAATAAAAAGCAGTCTAGTTTAAGACCTCCAATGTCATGTGTTCTACTTGTTTACGCTGTGCATTTTTCTCTATTGATTTTTTCGAATCATTTTCTTCAAAAAAACAACTTTTGTGTCTACGTCATGGATCGTTGTTAATGTCTTGCGTGAAGCGTGACAGGATTTGCGCCCGAAGCAATGTGAATCGTCCAATGAGGAGGCCAGGGTTGCTCTCGGCTCCGAAAAAAATTTGCATATTTCACGTGGTTTAATGCAACATGTTTCGAACAACACTAGTGCGGAAAGAATGCATCCTTTAAATCAGTCACTGATTTTTGCTCCTTTTTTATTGAATCTTCTTTTAAGCACCGCCTCCGTAAATGTGTTCAGAAATGTAGTTCAATTAAAATTCGCCGCAATCTTACGGAACATCAGAACTGTCTTACAGTACTTATTTCTCGTGATTATATATAGTATTTATTTCATTTTACTCGGTCCCTCTATATTTATATTCAATGCTATTTTCATGATAAGGGTGCAAAGCTCATTACATCCGGTTCAAACCATTATATTCGGTTCTGACATCATTATATTCTGCACTTTTTCCACTTTTCCACTCTATACTATATTGCACCCAGTATTTGTCCTAATAGAAGACTTTGCTTTGTGAATTTCAAATGACAAATAAAGTGACAAACCGGTTATACTACATCACGAAACTCTACGATCAAAGTAAAGTATACGATTGTCAACGAACGAATTACAGCTGCGCTAGCTAGTTTACCCCAAGACTAGTGGATATCATATCCTCGCCAAGATCAGCCTTTTGCAATTTCATTCCGTAGGCTAGAACTAGTATAATATAATTTCATAATTTACTTTTGAAAACATGTTTAGGGGGTATTACAAACATTTCTCACACAGAAATTTCCAATTGATAAGAACCGGTTGAGATATTTTATTCAAATGGATCATTTTATTTTCAATCTAGAGGTCCTTATAGCCTGATCATGAAAAATAAACTTCCTTGAAGTACTATTTAGCTCAGGGTCAGTTATAAACTTCAGATCTATTTCAAAACAAGATGCAACAAACTCGACTAACAAGGAGGATGTTTTTAAAATAGTACAAAGCCTCGAACTCCGATATATATCGAATAAGTTCTCCTAAATAAGACCAAAATCAGATTTTATAAATAACTGAATTTTCGAAGGAAAAATAAAATCCGTGCTGTATGATTTAGAAACGATAATTATTAGGAAACTATTGGAAAATTTACCTGAAATAACACTGTGTATCTATTGAATTATCGAGACTAACAACGGCGACTTTGATATGCTTACCTCGATGTGGTGCCAATTTTTCCTACATGTTACGGCTTTTAAATTCAAAACAACCAAAAATGCGGAATATCGTTTAGTCTAGAACACCAAGCGATCCAAAAGAAGCAATTTTCAAGTGTTCACCGTGTATCAAAAGCATGGCTTCGTCCGTCTCGAGACTTCCGCCTGTATTCTTAGAATCAGGGATCAAAGCGAGGCTTCCTTTCACTATGTCACGTAATGTCTTAAAGCATACTGAGCGTGACAGGAATCGTGATCTAAGTCACAACTATCTTAGTGTGAGGCATATAGTAACGGTAATTGGTTTCTACACGATGTACAAAGCAAGAATTTAAGTGCTTTAGCTTTATAGGTTAAAAAAATTAAAATAAGAGAATTGTGCAGACCATTATCTTACTTTTTATCCTCCTCTTGATATTTATTCAAATAATAATAATAGCCACTCTCAGTCTCAATCACTTTCCACTGAGCTTGTGGAAAGATGATAACCTCAGAAATTCTTTAAAAGAAGAAAGGAAAGCTTACCACAGATAGTTCTTTTGTGCAGTATCAGAACAAATCTGGTCTAATTTGTACATGGTGATTGTTCCTGGTAGGCTAACCTAATATAAATCAGTTGTGAAAATTTCTTGAACCTGTTGTCTTATGAATGTTTGACTCAATTTTACCTCACTAACCTAAACTGGATAAAGAGAAACTTGAGACTTGTTTGTTCTCCTTTTGAGGTGTGCATTTAAATTTAGAAGTCATCATAGGCTTGAACTACAGGTTTATAGGAAATTGCATGTGCATGTGCATGTGCATGTGTTTTAAACATATAAAACCAGAATAATGACTACTTTCAATGACTTTACTATGCAGTGCCATACAGGTACAGGCAGGTGTTGTAAAAAAAGTTTGCCCAGCTTTTTCATTAGCCTAGGACACATTTCTTTTTCTAAGAATCTTGTGTATCTGGCCTATGCTGAATTCTAATTTGTCAAACAAATTTTATCTTCTTTTGAATGTTCTTAGATCTCCTTGTATCATTTTTTAAAAAAGTATAGTCAAATTGAAGTTTTGTGCACAGGCTTTGCATCAAATTTATGAAATAAAATGTTGTATGTATCCTTCTGAAAACTAGTTTATCAGAATAAGAATGAGTTATTAGGCACAAGTGTGGCTTTCACGATGATAGTTTTTCAGGGTTGAAAAACGTCACTGCCTCCTTAAATCCTCAGTTCCTTTGCCCTGACAGCCCAACCTCATCAAAACATTGGCAACAGGAGCGATTAGCAAATTAATGATACCAACAAGAAAGCCTATTCCCACTTACACCCCCTCAATCCTGTTAGCTTATTACATACCCCCTTTGGACAAGCACGTATTCAAGGGGATTAATTGCGCAACACACCTTCTGGTACCAGGCATAAGGGGTTTCGTGTTTAATTTTGCGTCAGTTTTTCACTTTGAGCGTTCACCAGAGATTGTGTACTGTTTCGTTTCTTTTCCACCCTGGGTGATTTTGTGTGATGTCATAGGGTGGCAGAGAGGTTTATTAGGCATATCATTGGCTTTTGTTCACTGTTGGTTAATAAACTTAACTGTTCACTGTTGGTTAATAAACTTCTCTCTGCGCCAAAAAGCGAATTGTGTTTTATTTGTGTCAGAGGGCGTAGTTAGGGAATTTGGGATATATGTGACAAATTTTCCATTTCCCTGACTGATTACTTTGTAATGCTGTTTACAAGTTGTAGAAAATGGTTGGGTTGAAATGTATTGAATAAGAAGAATTGCCAGTAGATAGTCAAATGAAAACCTTAAAATAAAATATAAACCATAAAATTTATCGTTGTGTTTCATGTTTACATGATGCAACAAGTCCACTTACCAGTAAATACAATTATTTGCAAGCACGAGGAAACACCATCTAAAACTTTTCAATCTATTTAATATAGCCAATAACAATAGCAACTTAACTTTTAAACTAGAGAGAAAAACTTGATTGATGTTTAGAATCGAATTGTAAAAATGAAAATGAAATCCAGGTATTACATGTATCTCAGCAAAGGTTACTACATTAAATCACAGAACAAAAACTAATAAAGACGCCATGTATCATTGTTCCAGCCAGAGGAAAATCATGAAACAGCCAAAAGAGGAAAAGTTTTGAAAAAATTACAGGTTCAAACACGAGTTGAAAATTACTCTTCTTTTCAATTTTTACACTGAACTGATGAGGTTGAAACGGTTGGGAGAAACAGTGGGGCAAGTAGTGATACCTGGCAACTTCAAGAGAAGATATAACAGAAGCTCATACGATTTTGGAGTATTGTTTTAAAGACTCACTGTTCACACCCGTACATTTTTCAATCGACCAGCGAAGTAGTTTACCGTCGTTTCTTTCAATTTTGGCTCATTCTCCTAAACCAAAATTACCAGTCACGATCAATAGAATATAATTTCAACTGATGCTGACATCGAACACTTCATCTGAAGAAGAAAAGATTTCCTATCTTGGAAAATTTGCTCAAAAACATCAGGAACAACAGTGAAGGTTGTCAACTACTTGAAGATACCGCTGACTAGCTCGCGTGTTGATCGTTTTGCAAGTTGTGAGAACGACGTCCCCAGCTTTCAGACCTCGTCAATTCTTCCCTCCCCTCCACACCCCCAGACTGGTCCCTAAATCTCCTTGAAGTAAAAATCTTCTACAACTAGTGCTAAAGAGCTTTGTTACAGTTTTTATCATAATGAAGAGCTAGAAAATAAACTAACAAGAGCTCCGCTTTTAGGCTTGGCTAAATCTATATATTACTTCTGACATAAAGCATTTGGACTACTCTTATCGCATTACACTTACAGTGTGAGTTTTCCCATACTGTTTTCTGGCTTGAAAAGCAATTTGATTGACTCATGTTGTGTCTATTAAACTTGGCAAGATAAGTATCCGAGACGTAGGTGGATGGAATTTTAAGCCGAAAACCATCAATCTAGCAAAAGACGGCTCCAGCAACAGACCCACCATGAACTCCAGAGAAGCGCCTGTTGAATCCTTGTGTGTTGATGTGGATAGTGGTAACTGGACTGCAGTGATAAAGCGCGTTAAAACTGGACTGTTGTGATAAAACGCGGTAAGCTGGGTTTAACTTTGTTTGACATTACAAGGACTTTCTAACTACACGGACATAGTCATTCAATTTAGAAGATGAAGTATGAGCTTTGAGTTAGGATGGTAAAGAATGCTATTTAGTAACTATTACTAACATTCATATGATGTTTCCTAGACTGTGAAGGACAAGGATTTTGTGCAACTTACATAGCTAATAAACTAAGTTGAACTAAAAAGCATTTCAAACTTTTTCGGCTTTTAACTCTGCCGTTTTCCGAGTTAAAGGTCCATGTGTTCTTCAAAAGGTTATAAGGTATTCAGGGTAACACTGATTATCAAAGAAAACAACAAAGATGCTGGGGCTTGATCGGTTATCTACCACAGAATCGTAAAGAATTTCAGGTTTCCATGGATGTTTTGGTGGAGGCACAATCATTGAAGGGTTTCCAACACAATACTGCCCCACGAGAACCTTGGCAAGGTACATGTGGCGCCCTCCACAACCACCACCCGAAGCGTATCCAAAAGAGTATTGAGCGTCTCTCGCGAAATAAACACCACGTCCATAGGCCGTGCCTGAAAAAAAAAGGATGCTCAAGTTAGAGAAAACCTATCAGCAAAATCATACATTCGGTGATTTGTTATAAAAGAGGCGATTGTATTCTCCTTTTATTACCATATTTGGTTGCAAAGAGTACTTCAGCCAGAGCTCATGCAACGTCTGACAGGTAGACAAATATTTGAATAGAGTTGTGGCCAAAACACCACTAGTTTAAACGAAAAAAAATGCTTCAACCCTTTAAACCCTAAGGGTGACTAGTATCTAATTTCTCCCTACAATAACAATCCTAGATCACACATTAAGGTCATGAGAATAAGAAAATGGTCACCAGGGAAGGGAACCTTTCGTTTAGCAAACAAATTCTCTGTTTCAGCACCTTGGGAAATGTTTAAAGAACAGTGTGGAGAATACGCATACTGATGTTAGGGTGTAAAGGTTTAACTACTTGGGACCAATCGCTCGAAAATATTGCTTTAATGCTCCTTTTTCTCACGCGAAGCTTTCGAAAGTAATAATCCCAGCAGTATGTGGAAGGCCTGCCACATATTGGCCACTTGAATACCTTGCTCATCATAGAGTCTGTAGCTCAATGGTAGAGCGTTGGAACGAGGAAATCCGAAGGCCTGAGGATCGATTTCTCGTAAGTACGAGATGATAAAACGTTTCCTCTATTTAAAATTTCAGTGACTTACCATGATCCCCACAGGAGCTTCTATTGAATCCTTGTGTGTTAATATGGATGATATTTTTAGCATCAGTCCCATGAAACAACTGTCTTTCATTATTTCCTTCCGTATCTTTGTCCATTATCTGTTTTCTTACCATGTAAGACTGATACAGATGAGGATTCTGTACGCGTTCAATCTTCTGAATATTTAACTCACCGGCTGTGGCTTGAAACTTACGTACGACATCTTGATACTCAGAAGATCCGGGGTGCAATTTTACTTTATGAAAAGTAGAGTCATGCTCGGGCATTGGTGCCCAGTGCCTTGGTAGAGCAATTCCTACAGAAAGGACAAAAATATTAGAATGTGGAAATGAAAAGCCATCGACTGAGGTTAAATTTCAACATCCAAGTACATGTTTCAAGTAAGACACAAACGAGATCAACCAGGAAGCTTATGAGAGACATTTTTGGACAGCTCTTCTGAATATCCCATACACGTACAACATGTTTATTACCTTAAACGTTCTCTGGGACATGAGATAGCTCTTAGTCCTTTGTTAAAGCTTATCGAATAAACCTCGTCAAAAGAGATGTATAACAACTAACCTTTATCAGCACCCTTCACGTCACGGTCTTTAGCTTTTTCTCTTAGGATATCTTTCTGCTTATCGGAAAGCTGACTGACGACATGACTTTCGACTTTTTCCATTGCACAAGCGTCAGAGAAACCTTTCCTTAAGGATTCCACGGCTTTTCTCACACTCACCTTATCTTTGCCAATCACAAAAATTCTTACAGAGTGTTCATGACCTTGGCTTGGTGCCTGCCTATGCCCGAGTCTTCTGGTTTGCCTAGCTGCTGCATTCCCTGAGTCACTGTCTTCTTCAATACCTCGCACTGGTTTTTTCTTCTGCTCTAGTAAAAAATCTTGCATCATAGAGGCCTGGAACACAACCACTCTTACTTTTTGAATATTTTTGCAGCGAGCACTGAATGTGTTTAGTGCTTTGAATGTCAGTTGGGCTGAGTCCGCTCCAGTCAAGCCGTATCCTCCTGTGCCAACACACGGAATTGAGATCGCTTGAAAGTTATTGGCGTCCGCAAGACGAAGACCCTCTCCCAAACATTGCAGGAGATGCTGCTTATCTGAAGAGCCTGGAATTATGTGAATAATAAAAGGCACTTGTAAATTACCTCCGCTGGTCATTATCGCTGTTCCAGGAGGCTGCTTTCCCAATTGGTTGCATTCTTGTTGCACTAGCGGACCACTTTGTCGTGCTATGGCTTTGCTTAGTTCTCCGGCGTTATTCATGTTCATGTCCGTGCTCAGAATATTCATGATAGCGTCAGTGCTGTTCTCGTGAGTCAAATCACCATTTATCACCTCGATATTGAAAGAGCTAGATAAGGTCATGCGCTGAGCCACGCCTATTCCACTACTAAAAGTCGTGGTGGCAGGATGGCCAATTTGTTTGGATTGCAGTTTGTCCATCTCTTGTTTGAAGGCGGTAGTTAATGCTTGATTTTGGTCAAACACGACAAATCGAATGTCCCACAAATGAGAACCAGGGTTGGTTCGGCAGAAATTGACTGTTTCTTCCAACATGATTCTCGAGGCTGCATTGCGTGGGAAGTGTAGGTTTCCAGTCCCAATGACAGGAAATGCAATGGAATTTGCTCCAAGCTTTTCGCCTGTTTGCAGACACTTTTGAACGATGGCCCTTAGCGTCTACAAAAGATGAAAAAGAAGTTGTTGAATGTGGTGGCAAGAGATAATCTAGTAAATCCTTTCATTCTTATGTGATCTGGTTTTGCTGTTATTCCCTACATTCAGGGTGTTACAGAACCTATCAAGAAAATTTTGAATAGCCACAACGTTAGAGTTGCTCAAAAACCTTTTTCAGACTTTCAGACGAGAATAACAAGATCATCATAAACCTTCCTAGATGTAATTCTTTCCAATAAAGCGGATCTGTTTACCCGTTCTGGAGTTGTCGATTTGGGGCTGAGTGATCTGAGTCAAGCCACATGCCGCGAAAACAATTAAATTTGGAAGCACAAAGTCGTTAAAAATTGCTGATTTCCAACAAGACTTGAGAGAAACAGAATGGTTATCGGAAGACAATTCTGTTGCAGCTGAAGCGAAATATTCACACTGATGTGAATCATTTAACAAAGTAATGAATAAACACATGCCCATCAAGTCCACGAGAGTCAGAAAGAGAGACGTACCGTACATGACTACGGAATGGAAGATGGCGATTAGGATGAAACGCAGGAGTGCAAAAAGATACAACAAGAACAAAACAGAGGAGAACCGGGGAATCATGAAAGTATGGCGCAATGAGGCCTCAAGCCTGAGGAGGATAGCCATTCAAGATTACCGGAGGCGAACATCTACAGAATCAAAAAAAAAATCCAAAGAAATTCTACAGGACTTTCATGCCTTTTCTCAACAACAAAATGGTAAAAGATAGAACGGAGATCACACCCAACATCCAGGGAACTCTATTACAAGGTCAATGATCAGTAGCCGAGCAATTTGCCGACCACTGTAGGTGAAAGCAGTTTTGATAAAAACTGCAAATAACCTCATACCAGAAGAATGCGATAGACACCCAAGCGTCCTCGCCATACGCAGTAGATGGAACTCTAACTCCTCTATCTTCAGGAAGATCACGAAAGAGAAAACTGCTTTAAGTCTCAAGAATTTAAATACCAACAAAGCCATTGGTTTTGACATGATACCGTCACACGCTTTAAAAATAGCGGCACAAGAACCTGCAGACTCCCTGACTAAAATTTTTAATCAATGTATCACAGAGAGGACATGGCCAAATATCTGGAAAAAGGAAGAATGGATCCCAGTTTTCAAGAAAGAGGACCCCCTGGAGAAGACCAACTATAGACCCATAACTGTATTGACAGTGGTTGACAAAATATGCGAGCAGCTTCTAAGTAAACAGACGTCAAAATATTTTGAAACGATTTTTGACCCCTTCATGTCAGCGTACCGTAAAATGTAAAGCTGTGAGACCACATTGGTTCGTTTGGTTGAAGACTGGAAACATACAATTGACCACGGTAAATCTGTCGGCGTACAACCAACTGATATGAGCAAGGCCTTTGATACGATGCATACCACCTTGCTGCTGGCTAAACTAAAGGCTTACGGCTTCTCGGAAGGGGCCTTATCACTGGTGCGCTCATTCTTTGAAGAACGCAAAGGAAGAACCAAATAAGGAACTGCGGTTAGTGAATGGAAAGAAATAAAAATGGCTGTCCCCAAGGATCTAATTTGGGTCCGTTACTCTGGAATATCTACCAGAATGACCTCTTTTACCTTAGTCGTGCGTCAAGTCTATCAATGTACGCCGACGACCATCAGCTTTATTTCGCGCATAGTAATGTCAAGAACCTAATGGGCACAATTAGGAGCGAAGGGGATCAAATGTCATCGTGGTACCAGGAAAATCACTCGGTGGGAAACACAAGCAAATACCAAGCCATGGTAATTGACAAGAAACACGAGCCTTCCCTAACATCTGTCGACATCAATGGCCACACTATCAATACTACTCAAGAACTTAAATTACTGGGCGTCACCACCGATAAAGAGCTGCACTTCTCTAAGAATATTTCCATAATTTGTAAAAAAGTAAACAAATTAAGAGGCGTTCTAATGAGACTCAGGAGACGCATCCCTACTGAGGCAGAACTGCGAATTTATAAAACAGCGATATAACCGCATCTGACCTATTGTAACCTTGCCTGGCACTTTTGTAAAGCAACGGACAAAAAGAAACTACAACGAATAAATGAAAGGAGACTTAGGGCGGTTATTTGTGACTGGAACCTCGCATACGAAGACTTACTGAAACGTGCCAATTTGTTCTCTCATGTTCTATAAAACATGCGACTGCAAGATATCGCCATTTTCATGTACAAAGTCAAGCACAGGCTGCTAATTTTGACTTAATTTAACTTAATTTACTTGTATTTTTATTGGGAGTGTCCCCGATTAGTCGGCCTCCGGGCTGCCTAGAAGTTTCAGACACTTAAATAAAGTTTATTGATTGATTGATTGTTACTTCTCGAATACATTCATTAAATCTTTAAACCAGAGTAGCAGCAAACCATGTCTGATTGTCCACCTGGTTGCCACGTGAACTTTAATGAGTAGCATCGAAGATGCTTGGGTTATGACCTCACGGACATTACCTTTGGAGTTGGGCCTCATTAATTCTTTTTTAATGGCGAAAACTTCACAGCTTAATTTGTTTTTTTTCCAGTAAGATCTTTGCTCTTACTAATTCTACAAAATTCTTAACCAGGATTTTCGTATAATATAAAAAAGTAAAAGTTACTGTATACAATAATCCTGTCGTTAAATATTTGATTTTATCATTCTCGAAGAATTCGGTGAGTAAGGCTTTCCGCCTAAGATTGCTTCAGCCTAATAAACATGACAAAATGTTTGAAGATAACCTACATCGGAAATAACTTCAAATCGAGCCTGAACAGTCTTCAGTTCCTCTATGCTACAAGTGAATAGATAAGCTCCACCAGTTGAGCATCCGATATCGTTTAGGCTTTCATCAAATCTAAACAAAAATACTCTTCGAGAGGTCCTTTCCCTCAAAAGTGAACTAATACTTAATTATGTACGCACACTTCACTGTTTCTTACCGGCTCCCCTTCACCATTGTTCCACTTACAACAGTTAGTGTGAATCACGTGACTGACCGAGGAATAACCACCTGAGACAGTGATGTCACCAACGTTGGGAGTTGCGGCCTGAGGACCACCGGCATTCATGATTGCTTGACCGCATGCTCCTACAGAACTGACAAGCACGTCAGCCTGAAATACGCAACCGTAATAGAATGTTAATGATTTATTAACTTCTCCAATACGGTGGACTGTTGACGTTATCACACGTGGCACTCTCAATACGAGAGAAGTTAAATAATGTAACCACAGTCTACGAGTACATGAGAGCTAAGTGAAGAACTAAAATCAATAAATATGCCAACAAGAACCTTTAAGTTATTTTCATGAACTATTTTCCTGGTGTGAAAAAACATTGTCAATCCTACCTTCTCTGCCTCTATGTTTCCAGGTTTCCACGATACTCTGTGCCTTTGGGCTATTACCAGGGTAGACGAGTCAGTTCCAGTAGTGGTAGCGTGGTCATCCTCAGCATCATCGTCACTGTCGCCTGAAGAAGTAAAGGCGTTGGAAACCGATTCGATGCGCAACTCCTCGTCTCTTCCTCGACCTACATTTTTCTGGACTTTTATGGCACAATCTTCATCTTTTTCCACCGATTTCATCAGCTGATCTCCTTTTCCACTGTCAAAGTATTTTCGGAGGCCTGGCTGTTTCACGTCAAAGTTTTCCGACTCAGTGGCATTTATCAGAGCGTCGATCTCCTTTCTCACATGTTTCAAACCCTCTCTTTTTCCAGAAATGATGAAATCATCATCGTCCTTTCCCTTTTTAATACTCACTTCAAAATCTTTTAGTTGATTTTCTATGGTACGTAACTCTTCTTGACGTAGCTCAAGAAAATACCTTCGCATAATATCAGACGTGCACACAAAACGTTCCTCCCTGATGCAATTGTTTTCAAGAAAGGTATTTAACTTCTTTATCACTTCGGCCACGTCATCATGGGACCCAGCTACGAATGTATCATTGCAGTTGTTCCTCCAGACACAGACAGCCGTTTGGTTCATCTCGTCACACAACTTCAGCCATTCAGATGACATCAACAAATGCTTGCTTTTCTCGTCTACTTGAACTTTCTCTTCCACCATCAACTTGTTCCCAAGCCTCGCCGCGTTGTGGTTCCAGGTGATTTCGCTCTTTTTTCCAGGTAGCGAATTGTTCAATTCAGCTTGGAATCCTGAGAAAGTGACGTATTCCATAACATCGGGATTCACAACTATGTGCAGCTGTTGTCCATTGGCGTCAGGTTTCTGACTCTTTTGAGATTCATTAGCCCCGGTTGTAGGTGCTGCTACGTCACTGGAATCCTCTGCGCCATAAACGTCTTGGTCCTCCAGAAACTCTCGGTAAGCTCTAATTGACAGCTGGGTTTGTTTAAACTCATGAGGTTGCACTTCATGTCTGTATAACACCCTTTCCAAATCTGTTGATTAAAGCAACTATGTGTCAGGAGTTTCCTTGAGGAGGTTATTTTGTCGTTTTAAGAACGCTTCATGACACTTTAACTGAAGAGAGACGCACAGATTAGGTACGATGGAGCTGTTGGGGCAGAGTAGATCGATCAATCAACCAATCGATCGATCAAATAATCAATCGATCAATCAACGGTCACTAATTTGTCTTTCTCTAAGTCTCATGTACAGCTCAACTTTTAATTCGGGGCAACCAATATTTGTCACTTATGTATGACGATCAGATTTCAATAATTCTTGCTAGAAGGAACTGCACTATACTTATATTTTAGAAATCAATAAGTTACAAACCTTTTGCGTCTTGAAACACAACCACAGCTCGACCACTTTTAGGAACATAGTAAACCTTCTCCAAAGGACCTCCACCGCTTCGAGGACTCTCAAAGTACTGTTTAATAAAATCATGAGTAATGTCTGAAAAGCCAGTGACAAGGATGCTTTTGCAAACCGGGACTTGTTCGATGGAAACCTTTGCATCATCCAGACTTCTTTCCTCGCATTTAGTCTTTATCTCCGTGAAATCTAAAGAAAGCAGATCACATTCTCAACAAATGTTTGTCTTGTGTGATCTCCACTTTTGGAGTCTTCCTGAAAGGAGCAACACTCATTGAATTACATGTACAGTTCACAAATAAATTGATAACTTTGATCTGAATTATTTTGATAGTTTGGAGAAGAAAATCGAAATGTGCAAAAATGGTGGGACACCTGAAATAAGGCATCTTTACTCTTCAGGTGCTTGTTAAGCATACAACATTTTTAATTACTGAAAAGTTAATTGTTAGTTTCATTGCTTGAAACAGAGAAGATTGATAACCAACTCTCTTGGCATTCTCAAGTACACAAGGTTAAAACTTCATTTTCCAAAAACGTTGGTGCTCTAAGGAGAATGTCATACTTATCTAAGTCAGTTCTAAAAGAAACATATTTTAAACAATTATTCCTAGTGTCACTTATGGCATACTAGCGTGGGGAAACTCCTCCCAACCATTACTTAACAGCCTAGATTATACTCATGCCCGCGCGATATTGTCTTCAGCAATTTTGTAATTATTAACCTGCTTGAACAATTAAAGGATTGAGCGGATTGATTGATTGATGAAACTGAGCCGGCGTGAGCTTTCATACCTGATACCTCGCTAACATATCAAAGAAGTATGATAGAGAAATTTCTGCTTATTCTCCAAACCTTTGATTTCATCAGCCATGGTGACCAAGGCTTTTCCATTCTTCAGCAGCTGTACGTCCTTAACCTCTTTCCCACCACTCTTAGCCTCGATAAAGTTCACCAGTCCGTCCCGAGAAGTTTTTTCACTCAGCCCTCGAATGAGTATTTTATTTCTTTCAAATTGAGACTGATCGGCAGGACTGGGGGCCGGGGTTTTACTGCTTACAGGCTCCCTCGAGGGTATTGGATAGTCCTGAGTTTCACGAGAATCTCTTCTATTTCTTTGTTTTGGTTGTCTTTGCATGAACCGAGGGTAATCTTTAGCACCTGAAAACTTATCGCTCTTCTGAAAATCTCCTAGAATTTGATGATGCTCCTGGAAAATGCCGCCCCGTCCACCACCTTGTCCGTTATACTCTGGCTTTGGTTTTAGTTGACGCCTTCGAACACCTTGACCTTCACGTTCAATCTGAGACTGGAAATTGCCTTCATCACCAAAGCGCCATTCCTTAGATCCATTACGCAAACTACCTCGATATTCTGCAGTTGGGTCCAGATGAAAGCCACCTCTTTGTCCTCGTTGGTTTCCACGTCCTCTCTGCGGCCTGAAGGCGTTTTGATGACCAAACCGCTGTCCTTGTTCGAAATAAAATTGATCATTCCTGGACACTTTGGTGTTGTTTGGACCCTGAAGAAACCTACCTCTGGGTCCTCCTCCCGGTCTTCCTCTTGTTTTGCTTCTTTGCCTTGAGTTGTGGCCTCGTTGAGGAAAACCTACGATTTTGAAGCACTTTGACTTAGAGATTTTTTAATTTTAGAAAAGGTGATGAAAAATAAAAGCAGTAAGTTAACGCTCGTACATGATTGCTGTAAGAGATCTCTCGACACTTTTTGCACTCATCCTCCAGAATAGTTACCATGAGCTTTACATCCAAAAGACCGAGGTATTTTAAAAGTTCTTTTGTAACAAGGTAATTTTGTGCCATCTTGTTCAGATGACCTGAGCAATAGTCGTTTTGCAGTCCAACAGGTATTTTCAACGAGATCCCAAGTTAAAATATTTAGGAAAATTTTAACGCCAATTTTCGTCATGCAAGACAATATGCCTTAACATCTCAACTGTCTGCTATTTACCTGGACCAACCGTAATTTACTCGCCAATCAGCAATTAAACCAAATGGTTGGAGAACGGAGCTATAGCCTAAGAGAAACACAACAACAACCTAATAGCTTTGTGATGCAATCAACGATTCACTATAGCTTCCGATTGGGAGAGATGTCATTAAAAAACTCTCACCCCACAAAGGGCTGTATTTCTATCGTTCATCTAGCATTGAACTCTCTCTAAAAATAGGAAAACTGTCGGTAAAAACATCCTAAAATTTGAGAACTCCTTCTGTGTTTTCCGTCGGTCTGGGATCTTTTCTTGAAGATAGGGCGCACATTGATTTCTTTCTCCTGCAATAATGGGAGAAATTCAACTAACCTCCTTGTTCTCGTGAACTTTCAGTTAAGACGACTAGTTTACGATCCATCCTCTGTTGCTGCTTTCCTAGTTGATCCATCTGGTCTTTCATTTCCTGAGTTGTTGTTTCTAGTTTCTCTATTGATTTCTTAACCTCCATATCGTTTCTATACCAAGTCAGCAATTCCTCCACATTTCTTCCATCCTCTTCTGTCAGGGGATCTGTCAAAAATGTATTGATCGCCTTCTGCCATTCCGTTTTCTTTTCAGGGCCGATGTGTCCCGCAATCCTAACAAGAGCCTCGCTTATCTCCTTCCATGAGGATGAAAACTCTGCATCTGATATCTCCATTTTCTGCGAAGCATGACCATAGATAGAGTTCCGATAGTATTTAATTCTCGCTAAATCTGCTTCCAAACTGTGATCTCCACTTGCTGGAAGTTCATCCCAGCCTGTCGCAGGTGGGATAAGCGTGAAAAGTATTCTGAGTAGTCTGAAGAGTAGAGTAACATCAAAGTCTTCTGACCTGCCATAAACCCCTGGCGAAGGGTACAGGCAGTCCCACAGTGGTTTGGAGAGCTTTGCTGCTTTAAGCCTATCTTTTGTCGTACAATCTCTCAGCAACTTTGGAAGATCATTTGGAGGACAAAACTTGTCAAAAATTTCCTTCAGTAGTGCAGTACCTCCAGTTATCAGCAGACGAGTCAAACGTTGGAAATTTGCTTTGCCGGCATTCGATCGAAGCAAATCATGAGGGTCTCGGGCGGTAGCCATTTCATTTATCCATAGGCAGCTGACCGAATTTACATGTCTCTGAAAGTAACAAACGGAACAGAAAACGATTTCAATTGTAGTTCAAATTACACCGAGGTCGCGCTCAGTCTCTCATACAAGACTTGTCAAAGTCAGTTAACCTCTTGTGCTAGATACAGAAAATACTGATGACGGTTATGTGCATCAAGAAACTCGATACAAACATATTGGGAAATAATTCTCATATGTCCTTTAGCAAACATATGGTATTTGACCACACGAAACAAGTCTGAAAAGGTGAGTGACTGAAAGAAAGAATTAACTTACAAAGAAACTACTAAAGATGAAAGAAAACTGAAAGAATGACTGAATTGTACATTTATTTTTGAAGGATTGATTGAATGAACAAACTAACGAATGAATAAATGAATTGATGAATGAATGAAAAAAATGGATACCACCTGCTTGGAATTAACATTAAATCTCTGCACTGAACTGGCAGAAGATAAAATATCTACTTAGCGATGTGAATTTGTTGTTAACTCTGCACGCCATTGGGTTCACTTTTCCATGAATGAAATGCAGTCTGATTCAAGTCCTTAGACGTCATGCGTGCTCTTTTCTTATTCTTGTTTTTTTTTTCTTAATATCTGTTCGGGACTCGTGTTCTTCAACAAATGTTGTCTCTAAGTCGTGAGTCGTTGAAAATGTATTACGTGAAGCGTGACAGGATGAGCGCCTGATGTCAATCGTCTAATGAGAAGTAGATACTTTCGGCGTCAAAACATTTGTATAGTAGCACATGTTTGAGAAAAAACTTCCCAAACCACACGTGTAAACAGTGGTGCGGACAGGAAGTTACCTTTATTTCAGCAACACAGTTTTGCCTGTTAAGTATTTAATTTCCCCTTTCTATGTCCACAAATGTTATTCAAATAAAATTCGTCACAAGCTATGGAGCATCAGTATACTTGGACTGAAGCTATGCAACCGACGAAGTACGGATAGAATTGAATCACTATTCTTCGCATTTATCCTATTAAAGGATTGCTTTGCAAACCTCAAATGACACATAATAACGATAAACAAGTTGGCGATGACACAAATATTTAATCAAGGTATAACAAATTACCAAGAAACTCGGAATCAAAGTGAAGTGTACGATTGCCAACACGAATTACGGCCGAGCTAGTTTACTCATGGTTCAGTAATTATCATTTCTTCGCAAACATCGGGCTTTTACATTTCATTAAATGCACAACAACCTGTTCATAGTACTGTCATGATACTTTACAAAATATGTCAACGGGATAGCATAAACATCACTCAGATATTAAAGTTTCCAAGCGATGAGAAAGGATCAAGATATTCCACTCTAATAGGTCATTTACTCTTCGATCTAATGGCTTCCTTGAATTTTGATTTCGCCCAGGATCAGTGACAAACTTCAGATTTACTTCGATATGAGAAGCAACGAGCTTTAACGAAAGTGAGATGTTTTCGAGGGATTACAAAGCTTCAAACTCTGACACAGATCGCGAAAGTCCTCCCTAATAACACCAGAATTACATTTTATGAATAACATAATCTTTGGAGGCAAGAAAAAATCCGCCTCTTGCATTAGAGAGAAGAGTATCAACACTTACACTGACGATTTCCTCGATGTCAAGCTAAATACTCCTCCGTGTTACGGCTTTTAAATCCAAAGTAATAGAATAGGAAAAATATCTTCTAACAGAGGAAACTAAGCAATCCAAAAGGAGCGTTCCGTAGTCGTTCAGCGTGAGTTGGCCATGAGTGCATAGCCAATTTGCCCATCCTCTCAGAATCACGGATCAGAACGAGGCTTACTTTCACTACATCACAAGCCTTAGTTAAACGGAATTTCAAATATTCGAAAACGCTGGTTGCTATGGTGTGACGTTATAAACCACTAGCGACTAAATACAGGAATGGCTCCGAACTGTGATTGGATGATAAAAATAGTAAAAGTTAAGAAGTTATATCTTAACTCGTTGCTCGTGAGTATTGTTAACCGCGTGTCTCGAAGCGGAACAATGAAATACCAATGTAAAAACACCAATGAGTCAAACAAGAATGGCTACTTACATAACGAAGAGAAGGCAGAGTCTATCTTGTTCAGCGAGGTCGTTCAGTGATATTCCGGCGATGAAAAAGTCATCCGCTGACAAGCTCCGCTGACAAAGCTCATTTAGTCAGTTTAGGCGGACGACCAGAGACTGGAGCCATTCGTGTATTTCACCGCAGACAGGAATGGCTCCAACTCATGCGTATATTAAATTTTTTTTCGTTCTGGCTAAATAATTTATACACTGAGATAAAAACTGAAAGAGCGATTTATTAGGTTGTAGTCTACAGTGCTTGCAAATGAAGCCCTCTTTTATTACTATAGGGTCATGTAGTTTCTAAGTTTTAAAATAATGCAGCAACTGCATGTCACGTTTGGAAAATCACGCAATGTTGCGTGACGCTGCGAGCAATGTTTTTAATTTATAGCATTTTCTAGGTTTTTGTTCACATGAAGGACAAATCCATTCATCGGGCTCTTCATCTTTTTTTGCACAACGCCTAAAGGGAGAAAGTCGTGGATTGATTTTGCTTGGTAATTTCTAACAACTCCACTAGACCTAAAAAAAAAAAAAAAACAAACCAAACCCGAAAAAACGTCATACCAGTCAAGCCAGTTGCAGTAACTCTCGCACTGAATCATGTCGAAGTGCCTTAACTGTCTGCAGTGATGGTACAACCAATCTTCGAACAGTTTTCGGCCATAATAAGAAAGAGTAAAATTATTTTATAAAACTTGTTCTAAAATCATGAAAATTAATGAAGGCTATTCATCACATGACGCCGTATTGGAACGAGTATATCTCGTTTGCTATTGTATCACACTACTGTTTTAGACAAGGAATTTATACCATTTAAATTTAAGAAAGAATGAGTAGAACATAAACCACATTTTCTGTAAAGTACACGAGCCATCCTAACATAATTTGCCAACTACTTTCTAGGCATCATCTGTAAAAAACCGCTTCAATTTTTCAAATTTGAAAATTTTTAGCTAAAAACTGTGGCTCCCAAAAATATTTCTCACCTTGCCTAAGAAATTTTCAGAAGAAATTTTCAAATTGTTCACAGCTTTGCCTATTCCTTGGCCCCCGCATTGGCCGCTAACAATGGCTTATAAATATAGGCGTTTGGTCTTGACTTGTAAAACTCCCTGAGGAAGTTTACGACAGTTAGAAGAAACGCGTCAGAGAATAAAGAATAAAAAATTGTTTAAAAATTATTAAAAAATTATTGAAAAAAAAATTAATAAACGTTTGAGTCGGAGCTATTCCTGTCAGCGGTGAAATACAGGAATGGCTCCAGTCTCTGATCGTCCGCCTGAACTGACTAAATGAGTTTAGTCTGCAGATGACTTTTTCATCGCCGGAATATCGCTGTACGACCTCGCTGAACAAGAAAGGCTGCCTTCCCTTCGCTACGTAAGTAACCATTTCTTGTTTGATACATCGGTGTTTTCACTAGCATTGATCATTGTTCCGCTTCGAGACACGCGGTAAACAATACTCACGAGCAAGGAGTTAAGCTATAACTTATTAACTTTTACTATTTTTATCATCCAATCACCGGTCGGAGCCATTCCTGTATTTAGTCGCTTATTATAAACCGCTAAGTCCCATCATGGCCTTGACAGCTTGATTTGATAATTGCTTGCTGTAATCTAAGCTTGATTTTGTTCGGTATCTCTATTCCTGCTGGGTACGAAAAAGCCTGTCTTTTTTTAAGGGGCTGGATCGGCCTATTGACATTTCAAGACTGGATTTCATATTGATATGCGTAGGCAAAAGCGGGAAAGTTTAATTTCCCGCGGTCGAGTGCAGTTATGGATCCCTTAGAACTTCGAAGAGATCCATAAAATATATTCAGGTTACCGGTATTTGTGATGCAATTTATTTGTATTTAATTAGAGGGAGCTTTCTCTATGTTGACTTTATAGAAAGGCAGAAATTTGTCCCTAAAAATGAACATATTTTATCTGTGGTGAACAGTGATTATAGATCTATAAATAGAAGTGAAAATATCTCACTTCAGCTCAGTTAATTCAGTATCAGGTACTATATGCACTTTATTTGTTGGGATGTGCTTGTCCTGATGTTCCTTGAGGGGAAGCCTTTACCGAGCGTTTCCCAAAGAGCAAAGCAAATATTGGTGGTAGGTACAACTCTGCATTTCTGTATTAGCATGCATAAAAAAGTCCAGCTTGCAATCTGTTACTTCACTTTCTATTGGAACACATGTATTTAAATCTCACTTTGGGATACTTAGTTTGACGGACAGTTACCAGCAGAAATATGGTAGGTTTGGATTATAAAGGTGGAGACTCAACCCACTTTTTTTTCTCTGTCTGTTTCAGATGGAAGGGATTAAGAGATGACTTGCTCTTTCTCCTTGAAGAGGAGCTATGTGGTGTTAATTTATGTGCTCAGCATTGTGAGCTGAGGATCACTGAGCAGTTGCTAGTTTCACTTGGCATGTTTGCCCATGACTTTGGAAGCCTCAAGGATTGCAATGCTCTTTTGTCTTACTATGGACCAGACAGTCTGAAGAAGAGGGAGAGAATTGTGGTAAATACCAAACCAGGGCAGGAAAGTGCTATTGAGAGGCACAACATTCAATTAGTATCGTTTTCAGGTACAGAGTTCTTTATTTGTTTTTGGATAAGGATCTAACAGAAGATCACTAGATTATTGAATTACAGCCGGTAAACAGTTATTGTGTCAAAGATTCAGTGGATTTTTTTCAATCATGGACAGTTTTTTTTGTTTTATTTTTTAACTTGAGTGGCTGTCGTTCTAATCCTCACACAATAACTTGGGTCACTAAAAGCAATTACTATTGTTAATCAGAAAATATGTCTATACTTCTCAGGGTCAACAGAATGCAGTTTTTTTGGAGAACATTGACGAGATTATAACGCACTCACCACCATTGAAAAATCTCAAGTTTTTTTTTTAAGAACAAAGATGTTGCTGAGACGTATCTGTTGAACCAGCTTACATTTTGTGTGAAAATGGTTCAGGTACACTCAAGTTCTTGAAAAGACTTCCTACTACAGAGGACTTAAGTATAAAAATTGTGGTAGCTAGCAGTATAACATTTGAATTTTTAAATTGTGTGCACCCATTGTAGTATGGCACAGTCAACATTGTTTTATTTTAAAGATATCCATTTTTTTTAAGTTTAAACCTGTAATAATATTCTTTTGTTTTGCGTTGCCTGATCACTTCTGAGATATATACCATGATATATATATATTTTTTAGTTATTATTTGTCATATTTCATAGATTAATATAGCTGGTAAATGTTGTATGTCCTGGTACTGAGTTTAAAGTCCTTTTAGGATATATAACATACTTAGTTTTTCATTCACAGTTAATATAGGGAAAAGTTGTCTTTCCTTTTGGGTTCACCCAGGCTGAAGTCCTGACATTCAGTATAATGCCGGAGTGCTTCTGGAATATATAACATACTTAGTTTTTCAGTCATGGTAAATATAGAGAAATGTTGTGTATCCTTTCTGGTTCACCCAGGCTGAAGTCCTGGCATTCAATGTGATGGCTGAGCGCTTCTTGGATATATAACATACTTAGTTTTTCATTTATGGTTCATGTAGGGAAATGTTGTGTATCTTTTCTGGTTAATCCAGGCTGAAGTCCTGGCATTCAGTGTAATGCCTGAGCACTTCTGGGATATATAACATACTTAGTTTTTTGATCATGTTTAATATAGGGAAATGTTGTGTATCCTTTCTAGTTCACCCAGGCGGAAGTCCTGGCATTCAGTGTAATGCCTGAGTGTTTCTGGGATATATAACATACTTAGTTTTTCAGTCATGGTTAATATAGGGAAATGTTGTGTATCTTTTCTGGTTTACCCAGACTGAAGTCCCGGCATGGTTATATAGGGAAATGTTGTTATCTTTTGTTATCTTTTCTTGGTAATCCAGGCTGAAGTCCTGGCATTCAATGTAATGCCTGTCAGTGCTTCTGGGATATATAACATACTTAGGTTTTCAGTCATGGCTAATATAGGGAAATGTTGTGTATCTTTTCTGGTTAATCCAGGCTGAAGTCCTGGCATTCAATGCAATGCCTGAGCGCTTTTGGGATATGTAACATACTTAGCTTTTCATTCATGGTCAATAAAGGGAAATGTTGTGTATCCTTTCACCCAGGCTGAAGTCCTGGCATTCAGCATAGTGCCTAAGTGCTTTTGGGATATATATAATGGTTAATGTAGGGAAATGTTGTGTATCCTTTCTGATTAATCCAGGCTGAAGTCCTGGCATTCAGCATTAAATGTCTGAGCGCTTCTGGGATATATAACATACTAAGTTTTTCATTCATGGTTAATATAGGGAAATGTTGTGTATCCTTTTTGGTTCACCCAGGCTGAAGAACTGGCATTCAGTATAATGCCTGAGTATAGGGAATATAATAATATATATAGGGAAATGTTCTGTATCTTTTCTGGTTTATCCAGGCTGAAGTCCCGGCATTCAGTGTAATGCCTGAGCACTTCTGGGATATACAACATACTTAGTTTTTCATTCATTGTTAATATAGGGAAATGTTGTGTATCCTTTCTGGTTCACCCAGGCTGAAGTCCTGGCATTCAGTATAATGCCTGAGCGCTTCTGGGATATGTAACATACTTAGCTTTTCATTCATGGTCAATGAAGGGAAATGTTGTGTATCCTTTTTGGTTCACCCAGGCTGAAGTCCTGGCATTCTATGTAATGCCTGAGCGCTTCTGGGATATGTAACATACTTAGCTTTATATTCATGGGCAGTAAAGGGAAATGTTGTGTATCCTTTCTAGTTCACCCAGGCTGAAGTCCTGGCATTCAGTATAATGCCTGTGCACTTCTGGGATATGTAACATACCTAGCTTTTCATTCATGGTCAATAAAGGGAAATGTTGTGTATCCTTTCTGGTTCACTCAGGCTGAAGTCCTGGCATTCAGTATAATGCCTGAGCACTTCTGGGATATGTAACATACCTAGCTTTTCATTCATGGTCAATAAAGGGAAATGTTGTGTATCCTTTCTGGTTCACTCAGGCTGAAGTCCTGGCATTCAGTATAATGCCTGAGCACTTCTGGGATATGTAACATACTTAGCTTTTTATTCATGGTCAATAAAGGGAAATGTTGTGTATCCTTTCTGGTTCACCTAGGCTAAAATCCTGGCATTCAGCTTAATGCCTGAGTGCTTTTGGGATATATAACATACTTAGTTTTTCATTCATAGTTAATATAGGGAAATGTTGTGTATCCTTTCTAGTTTACCCAGGCTGAAGTCATGGCATTCAGTGAAATGCCTGAGTATTTCTGGGATATATAACATACTTAGTTTTTTGGTCATGGTTAATATAGGGAAATGTTGTGTATCCTTTCTAGTTCACCCAGGCAGAAGTCATGGCATTCAGTGTAATGCCTGAGTGTTTCTGAGATATATAACATACTTAGTTTTTTAGTCATGGTTAATATAGGGAAATGTTGCGTATCTTTTCTGGTTAATCCAGGCTGAAGTCCTGGCATTCAGTGTAATGCCTGAGCGCTTCTGGGATATATAACATACTTAGGTTTTCAGTCATGGTTAATATAGGGAAATGTTGTGTATCCTTTCTAGTTCACCCAGGCTGAAGTCCTGGCATTCAATGTAATGCCTGAGTACTTCTGGGATATATAACATACTTAGTTTTTCAGTCATAACTAATATAGGGAAATGTTGTGTATCTTCTCTGGTTAATCCAGGCTGAGGTCCTGGCATTCAATGCAATGCCTGAGCACTTCTGGGATATGTAACATACTTAGCTTTTCATTCATGGTCAATAAAGGGAAATGTTGTGTATCCTTTCTGGTTAATTCCGGCTGAAGTCCTAGCTTTCAGCATTAAATGTCTGAGCGCTTCTGGGATATAAAACATACTTAGTTTTTCATTCATGGTTAATATAGGGAAATGTTGTGTATCCTTTTTGGTTCACCCAGGCTGAAGTCCTGGCATTCAGTATAATGCTTGAGTATAGGGAATATAATAATATATATAGGGAAATGTTGTGTATCTTTTCTGTTTAATCCAGGCTGAAGTCCCGGCATTCAGTGTAATGCCTGAGTATTTCTGGGATATATAACATACTTAGTTTTTTGGTCATGGTTAATATAGGGAAATGTTGTGTATCCTTTCTAGTTCACCCAGGCGGAAGTCATGGCATTCAGTGTCATGCCTGAGTGTTTCTGGGATATATAACATACTTAGTTTTTCAGTCATGGCTAATATAGGGAAATGTTGTGTATCTCTTCTGGTTAATCCAGGCTGAAGTCCTGGCATTCAATGCAATGCCTGAGCACTTCTGGGATATGTAACATACTTAGCTTTTCATTCATGGTCAATAAAGGGAAATGTTGTGTATCTTTTCTTGTTCACCCAGGCTGAAGTCCTGGCATTCAGCATAATGCCTGAGTGCTTTTGGGATATATATAATGGTTAATGTAGGGAAATGTTGTGTATCCTTTCTGGTTAATCCAGGCTGAAGTCCTGGCATTCAGCATTAAATGCCTGAGCGCTTCTGGGATATATAACATACTTAGTTTTTCATTCATGGTTAATATAGGGAAATGTTGTGTATCCTTTTTGGTTCACCCAGGCTGAAGTCCTGGCATTCTGTGTAATGCCTGAGTACTTCTGGGATATATACCATACTTAGTTTCTTTGACATTCACAAGTTGATCAGGGAAAGTGTTGTGTATCCTTTTTGGTTCACCCAGACTGAAGTCCTGGTATTCAATGTAATGCCTGAGCGCTTCTGGGATATGTAACATACTCAGTTTTTCATTTATGGTCAATATAGGGAAGTGTTGTGTATCCTCTCTGGTTTACTCTCGGCCATCCAAATTTGTAGCTCTGAATAAGGGCGACATAGGAACCCTTTCTTTTCTAGCATTCATAACATTTTAAACTTTGACTACCCTAGATGAATATGTTAGGAGAGATTCTTGCTTGAAGAGTTAAATTACGCCGGTGAATTACTTTGCCTTTTTATATGGCTGGCTTCGCAAGCGATGCAAGATGCAGCAAATTCTGTGAGCTGATTGGCTGTTAGCCTTTCCTTTTTTTTTTTGTTTTCTACGGTGGCCAGCATGGCAACCATTTTGTCCTTGTGTAACCTGCAGGCAAGCTCTCTCGGCTCTCAACGCTTGGCTGGGGTTTGAGTCCTCATGCTTGGTCAATAACACATTACTGGATCAATTACCGCGCTCCATGTTCTAAAACGACCCTGGTGCACAACGTTCGACTTCTTTACAATCGGTTTTTAGAAAAAAGTTAACGTCCCACCCCTCTAAAAGAATCTTTAAGAAAATAGGAATTCAAGGATTTTCCAAGGATTTATTGAATTCATTGGCGGACTTCCTCTGAAAGTCACGGACTTGCAAGACAGTACGAACCCTGTTAAAGTTAAAGGGAGTTTAAACTTGTTCGTACCGTGTCAATAAATGAAAATTAGTCTTCGTCTGTTTAAACTCATTTCTCCTTCCTCCCCTTTCGCATTTTTCAACTACACATTGCACGCCTAAAAGTTTTTCATATCGTAAGCTTTGTCAGCTTGTTTAACATCAGCTATCTTGATTTGAAAACAATTGTCTCTACCCTCGGTCTATGTTTATTCACGATTTTTAATCATCGTTGCCGAAGAGCCTCCTCTGAGGTAGCGCAAAAAGATTTTCAACACCAGTGCCTGAATCAAATCGTTTCTATGTTCGAAATCTGTCGCAACAATCTCAAGGATTCCGGCACCAATATAGATCATCTGAAGGCTGTGAGTACTGTATGAATTTAGTTTAAAAAACTGGAACAGTGTGTAAACTATAAATGCGACATACAAAATATCAGTGAGAAAGAGCCGCTATGTATTGTGGACTCAGCGTTAAACAGCAAAAGAAAATATAGGTTGTATTCCGCCGAGTTCATTCCCAATAACTGGTATTATGATGCTCAAAAATTGCAGGCACCAAGCGTCACCCGTCGAAGATTCCAAACTCAACAAGTGGAGCAGTAACGGAAAGAAATCGTCGGTTCAGGTATTTAGGTAACTTAGTGTTAACAACTGGGTTGAAAACGTAAATTAGCCACCGTAAAGAATAAAAAAGTTGAAGTTTCGAGCGTTAGCCCTTCGTCCATCGCTCTGACGAAGGGCTAACGCTCGAAACGTCAACTTTTTTACTCTTTACGGTGGCTAATTTACGTTTTCAACCCAGTTGTTAACACTAAATTACCTGCTATACTCTCCCACCGACATACATTTTCCTTCAACCTTCCGGTAATTCACTTGTTCTAAGAAAGACAACAGTTTGTAGCGAGGCAATCAGCAATTACAACATGTTTTACTTGTTGTTTATTTTTTGTTGTAAGGAACTAAAACAAATCATCCTTCGTTGCTGACACGTACTCCTGCTTCAAGACCGAGTTCGCGAAAATCGCTGTCAGTCATTGCAAAACTGTCTAAGAAGATGAGATTTCACTTCTTTCATCGCTACTTCCTTACCCTAAAGATTAAAGCTTTCGATCGTTAATCTGACCTTGTATGCTATAAACTTTCTAGAGCAAAATTAAAATTAAAAACTTTTACAGATCATTTTTTCTTATTGAGGAAAAAAACCCATCGACCACTGATGACTAAGTAGTAAAGAAGAATTAAAAAGGCATTGAAAGCCGTAGACGTGTTAGTCGCTGTGAAGATCTAGGCTGAAGAAATTCAAGCGTGACATGGTATAATGTATCAAAATAAAAGGAACAGTGAGAACTTTTCATTTCTAAAGCAATTTATAAGGTTTAGTGATCACATATCAAAAGCCAACCTGATAAAGTGGAGGAGAAGCAAGAAAGAACTTGCTGATAAGGCGACCTGTTTTCAACATTCTGCATGGCTGAATGTAGAGATAAAATAAACTTGTGTGACCTGAATGGGATAATTTTCCTCTGAAACTTAAAACGTTGACTGAGTGGTAAAAGCAAGTTCAATAATCATTGAGAAATGCATATATATAGTCATATTATTCTTCAAATAGATCATTTAGTCGACATGAAGAAAAGTTGAGCTAACCAAAAACATCACAGAATGTTAAAGAGGAAGTAGAGGGGTATTTCTGTTACACTTGACTTCTGCAGCGACTGAACTTGACCTCTTCCAGAATGGTTCTAGCGCGGACGTGTTAGCCTGAAGAGAAGATTTAGTAACATTCGCTGAAGCAGAAAGAAGGACGTGTACATGTAGGCACAAACTGAAGAGAGATTTTTGAAAACTGGTTTTAACGTTTTCATTTAGTAGTCAAACCCATTCAAAACCAAGTTTAGGATACCAAGTATAGTAAATATAGTAAGGCTCTTCTTTATAAGTTATAAGAAGGCTCTATGAAATGAAACAACACAGGGTGACCCTGTTAGCTTCGAGAACGTGCCTCATCTGTTGTGATCACGAGGACATGTTGCTTTTACTTCCTGGTAACGAGTACATATAAATGAGAGGCGATTTCGTCCAAGACAAGGAACAAGATTAGTTTCGAAAAGATACAGTGAAGACCAGGGAAGGATTCTCTCTTCGATTGAATGAGCTTAAACATGGTTGGTAATTTTTTTTTTCCATAATTAACTTATACGCCTCTTTTAGCAAACCTTCTACAAAATCTTCTGAATTTTACGGAAAGTGCAAATGCCATTCATTTGCTGCCAAGCCGAAAAAGCAGACTTATTGTTCGACATCTTCGCAAATATAGCATTAATATCATCTGATGTGCTTTAGTTTTTTCTTTCAGGGTTGTTCAATAATCATAACAGCTGTTGCTTTTCTTCTTTGCCTTTCATATTCAAGTGCATCACCGGTGAGTTTGACAAATTGTGAGCGATTAAGAATTCTGTTGCATTTTGATAGTGACTCTGGTGGAAATCCGCCAGCGTAACAGTTCTTTGTTTTTACTGAGATTTTTAAACGATTTCGCGGTTTGAGCAATATCCCTAAGCTAAACCTTTCAGAGAAAAGTTTTGTGAGAGTGAACGCACAGTCGTTCTTAGTCATAGACGATAGAGGATGGTGACTGAGCATGCTCAATTACACCTTTTTACAACTCAAATATTGATTTGGACCTCAGGCACAAATTGCGTGTCATAAAAATTTGCAACAGAAGCCAGGGAAAGCTGATTACACTGATGAAGACATTTCCGTATCCAGTAATACTAAGGTTTTGAGCGAGCTTTCCCTCACTCCATTCACTGATTATCGTACTAAATTTTCACAGGTTTCTGACAGGATCTCTGCCAACCTTGAAGTGCATAAGCGCATAGGTAAATGAAATCATGTTTGAGATGATTAAAATGTAATAGTAAAGTTATTAAATCTGATGCAGTCAGTTGTAATAACCCAGGAGAAACAGATGTTTATTAACAAGGTGAAGTCTGATCGCTTGTGTGAGAGTATAGTCCTCAAAGGACTATTTTTATGAGCATTGTACAGTAATCATGTCGTTTCCTTAATTAACTGCCACCCACCCCATGTTCTTTGGATTATGAATTTTTTTATCCTTAATTGTCGAATTATTCTTTTTTCAATGTTTCTTTTTGTAATGAGGATATGTAATTACTTGTTCATTTGCATACTTACCAATTATTTTATATATGTAATGATATTTTTTTATCATATATCTAATAAGTAACCCAGTAGACATTGTTGTTTCCTTCATTTCTAACAGCCAGAGGCTTTCCTGGATTAAAGCTTTGCGGCGGAGGAATGCCAACTAAATGCTGGGCCCATGAGTGGAAATATCGATGCTACTTTAATAACTACTGGTTAAATTGCAAAGTCAACCTGAGCGGGCCTAAATTGGACTGTCCTGTTTATCGTCACTTTTATTATGGCAGTCTGAAATGCTGTTACGTTACGTGCCCCTAGATAATTGTGTTAGGACGTTGTACAATTTTGTTATTTCACTTAAAATAATCAAGTTTCGACACAATACTCAATTCCTTTAATTGTATTTTATCGATGTTTCAGTTTGTTATCATCCCAAGTTAAAAAAACAAGCCTGAGTGGCTTTGGAAAAGGATAAAGTAGCATAGTATAATATAATAGAATAGAATAGTAGAATATATAATTTTAGCGCCATGTATCTCCCTTCCATCCATTTTAAATATGTAGGCCGACCATGAAAGCCCACAAACTATCGCTGTGCATCTTCATATTGTGTTGTAGTAAACAGATTGAATTAAAATTGTACACGAAGGAAAACTTGTTTACTGGTTTTTCTTTGCGCTTTTTTCGACCTCGTAAAGTCCAGACAGGCTTTTTAACTTTAATTGAATCGTTCAAATCGTTTTCAATATCTATTCTGTATGGATAGATGTCAGTTCCAAATTTTATATATATATATATATCTATATAACAGAAAGGATAGGTTGAAAAAATCTGGACTCTAGGTTCATCTCGGTTGCAGTTGCAGTTTATTTTATGCGTCTTTTTCTTTTTTATTTATTTAACACCGCTCGGAACCGTTTGACGAAAAAATATAACTTTAAAACTATGCTTCGATTAAATTGTTTCTTCTTTGAGGAAACATTACCAAATGCAACAAACGGGTAAGGGTGGGACAAGCCTTTTTTTAGGATATCCTCTCTAGACAGCTATCTATTCAGAGCAAGCAGCGCATCCCTAGAAAAGGCTGCTTGGTCGCCTGGGTAAGCCGAATGATCGAATGATGTTATTGTCTCTGTTAACAAACAAGCGACCACGTTACGCCAGACCACCTACATGCAGAGTTATAACTGCGACTTCAGTGCCATCCAGCACCTGTCGTTTTCGTCATGCTCCATCGCTGTAGGTCTTTCCTTCCCGCCTGCGCTCCTTACGTTTAAAGTGAGGACCAGCTCGCGCGCGCCAATCCCACTCTTTAGGCCCAGGCAAGATTTAGAGCGGCTCGACAGGCTGAGACGGCGCTAAGATCCGTATGGTTGTAGTTTTTACATCAGAGGTGGTATCCCCCATCTTCTGGCTTAAGAGCCCGCTGTCGGAAGAACGCTGTCTATTTACCCATAGCTGGAGCACGGTCTCTCTGTCATGTCCTTGAACCTAGGGTCATTGCACGACTGAACTGTCCATTACACCTGGTTCGGGACTCGTTATTCACTGGCAAGCCAACTTACTCAGAGCTAACCTTCACTGAAGGCCTTTCACTATCCACCACCTGTGACCCGCTAGGTTTTAGATGGTCGCCACGGATTTGCTCAGAGTCCCTGTCTTAGTCTAATGCTTTTAAAATAAATGTATATTGTTTGATTTCCACAGTCCTGGTGTGTTATCCAATATAATTTTCCTGCTCCACCTCGGTTCAGCGCTGTCTCTTTCTCTAGAACTTTGCTGAAATAAACCAAAAAAATAAAGATTGCGTTACATATGTCACGTTACCTAATTTACATCAAGCCTCGCTTTGACTATCACTTCTCAGAAAGAAAGCGGAAGTGTTGTCCTCAATCTTCGAGGAAGGGATACCTAGCTTTTGATCGGCTGTAAGATTTGTTTTGCTGTCTTCTTCAGTTCTTTCGATTGGCAAATTAATTACAGGTTTGATTGTTTTCTCGGAAAGGGAGGTTTCAATCTGGATGCGTGCCCAGCGCTGCTGAGGTAAGCGATTTGATATATCGCAAAAACATAGAACATATAAACAGAATTTCGCCATTGCTTGACCGGATTACACCAAAGTTTACAGCGTTTTGCTGGATTTATGCTTGTATCTCCGTACAGAAACTATATATACATATATTCTTAATAATTCATTGCTTCTTGTTAGATTTTTCATATCGTTGAGCTTCAATCGTTATGATTTATTCCCTGCTTCTCGCACAACGGGAATAAGTGGCAACGTTTTCGATGCACGCCACGTTTCGGTTGTTCATAGGATTTGCTCAAATAAATAAACTTAACGATCAAGTGATCATTTGGTTAAGTTTACATTCGGTTGATAACCATAATTTTCGCGTAGAAATCAAAGTTTAAGTTCCCTGGCTCGAAACTTTCATCTGAAAGAGAGGAGAAGTAGAATTCTCTGTGTACTCGTTGCTGCATTTAGTACTACACTAGAACATGAATGCATGTTTCGAGCCTTTATAACGTTAAATATCTCTGTTTAAAGCCCGCGAAATATTAACAGAATCTACCGTGAGGGTACTTAACTTAAGTTCGGAAAGGCTTCAGTGGAGATTATTTCGAAAGGAATAACTCTAAATTTCAATAGTTTTGATACACTCCTTGAATAACGTGACATGAAATACTATTTCTTTTCCTTTGATGTAATTCCGTATTGGTGAGGGCTTATATTTCCGACTACAGTATGAAATTTTTGTCAGTCCAGGAGATTAAGCTCGACAGGTTTATGGTTAATGGTGTAATTTTTCCAAATGAATTTTTTATAAAATGAAGTTCATTGAAAGTGAAAACAGTTGAGACGGGAGTAACCTAAGGGAAAACCCCTTCAAATGATCTCATCTTGTCAGTCATTTTTAATATATTCACAGACTCGCGTTGCGCTTAAAAACGTCAGGAACATGGAAATTTCCCGGAAAATTACGTAACATCAATAACATGTAAGAATTATGAGATAAATACGTATAATTAAATAATTCAGCGACTGAAAAAGGGAAATGAACTAATCAATTGATTGGTGGCTAAATAAAATAAAGAAAAACAAATGTAGAGATAAAATGGTATTAACTCGGAATTTGCATACAACAAAAATGCAAACGACTTCAATGAGTGAAGTTTGTTTGTTGATATGTTTAGAGTGAGGTTTTTGCTTTTTCGTTTGTCGATGGGAAGTGTATCCATCACTGAGGGAAAATAAACCCCCACCCCTCTATGAGACATTTTTATTTTGTCAGAACATACAAATCTTTAGTACGCAGCTTTGTGGAAAGCAAATCTATACAGCATATATATATATATATTTCCAGTTTTAGATATTCCATTGAATGGTCCTTCTCACACCCTGAAGACGAACAGGCTAACACACCAGGAATAGCAGCAATACAAGCCTAAGATCTGAGGAATCCAGGATGGAAGGTAAATTGTCATCCACAACAAGAACTAATACAAGTAGCGGTCCAAATATTTGCCATTTTAAGCACTGTTTAGCATAAGCCTTTGACTTAGTACAGAATCTTCAAACGATGGCTTGATGCTTAAAGTTTTTCTTGGAAACGGAATGGAACAAATACTTAATGAGAACACAGAAGATGGTAAATTCTAGGCCAGGTCATCGAAAAAAAAATTTTTTTTTTCATTGAACCATCTCTCTCTTATTCATTAGCGTACCGAACGCTTTTGACAATGCTAATCCTAGAAGTATTTTTCCCTGTCTGGGATGTTTTTGTTGAATATAAAACGCACGTTGACTTCTTTCATTATGATATGATATTGGAAACAAACGAAGAAAAACTCAAAAATTCAAATAAAATTCGCCACAATCCATAGAACATCAGTATGTGACTTTGGACTGAAGCTATGCAACCGACGAATTACGGATAGAATTGAATCAGTATTCCTAGCATTTATTCTACAAGAGGTTGCTTTGAAAACTTCGAAAGACACATGATAACGATAAACCGGTAGGCGATGACACAAATATTATAACAAGGTATAAAAAATTACCACGAAACTCGGAATCAAAGTAAAGTGTACGATTGCCAACACACGAATTGCGGCTACGGCTTAGTAATTATCATTTCTATCATTATATACTTCACAAAATATGTTAATGGGGTATTATAAATATTACTTACATATCAAAGTTTCCAGGCGACGAGAAAGGATCGAGATATTCAATTCTAATCGATCATTTACTCTTCGATCTAAAGGTTATCATAACCTGGTACTGAAGATTCAGCTTCCTTGAATAATGATTTAGCTCAGGGTCAGTGACAAATTTCAGATTTACCTCGATATGAGAAGCAACGAGTTGTAACAGAAGTAAGATGTTTTCGAAGGATTACATAGCTTCAAACTCAGACGCAGATCGTGAAAGTCCCCCCTAATATTACCAAAATTACATTTTATGAATAAAAGAATCTTTGGAGGCAAGAAAAAATCCGCTTCGTGTATAGTAGAGAGAAAAGTATCGACACTTAATGCGCTTTCCTCGATGTGATGCTAATTACTCCTCCATGTTACGGCTTTTAAATCCAAAGTAATTGAATAAGCAAATATCTTCTATAAGAGGACACTAAGCAATCCAAAAGGAGCGTTCCGTGGGTGTTCAGCGTGAGTTGGTCATGGGTGCATAGCCAATTTGCCCATCCTCTTGGAATTAGGGATCAGAACGAGGCTTACTTTCACTATGTACTGTGTAACGCAACGTTGTAAAGCTTACCATGACAGGAATCGTTATCTCAGTCAACTACCTTTGTAATGGAAACGCTACTTATTGCAATTTTGGGTATTGCTGTCAATAATCCAATGCACATGGTGCAGAGATTGCTAATACTGTTAGATCAGGTAAGATTCTTCGACGACATGTACAGTAAATCATGCACTGAAAGATTACATGGACGTTTGAAGAGTAGGTTTGAAAATTGGCTTGAACTACAAAGAAACCTTTGAATAATCACTCTATCAAGTTGTTGAACTTCAAAGAAAAAAAAAGCAAACAAAAAGGAACAAAAACTTTGAAGGTTGGCTTGAGCTGACACAAAATACCGCGTGACAATATTAAATGCGCATGACGTGCATTACTTACATGACATGGCTTATCCAAGGTTCCCTATGAGACTACTTCCGCAAACAAGTGTGATAGTCGTACCCTTGACCAGTTCACACTTATTTTATTCCCGCCAGAACAATATCTGGCGACACCAAAAAATTTATTTTAGCCTTTAAGGTAAGAATTTTAGAAAACTATTAGAGCGCTCAGGATAAAGGTATTTGTGTACATGAGTGCTCAGTAACTCCTGTGAGGAGAAGCGTCTTTTATTTGATAGGCTCAAATGAGCTAAAGAATCTTACAATTGCCCATACCACACCACACGTAAATAAGTAAATGAATGTATTCTGGGTCCCGGTATGTCTACATTATCATACATTAACGTGCTTTATCATACATTGACGTACTTAATCATACATTTACGTCAATTGTCATTGTCAAAGAAAATTTGATCATGGAGCGGGTCAAGGTCTTTTCAGTTTCGTCTTCTAATCCCGAGCGCTTTCCATTCACGTTCACCATTACGATTCTTTTCACGTCAAATTAAAACAAGAGGTTGCTTAGATATTGTTAGATAGCACTTTTCTAGCACTTTTTCACCGTACGTTTTTACATTTTTCATTTTTTTTTTTTTCTTTTTTTTTTTCGTTTTTATTAAGGGTAGTGCCCCGCATGGGACTCCATGTCCCGTTCGCACTGACCCTTTTGGCGTATGTCTATCCATTTTTTGTCTCTTTCCTTGTATATGTATTCATTTTGAGCTTGTAGACGTACCCAATAAAGTTGTTAAATAACTAAATAAAAATAAATAAATAAGATATTGGTGTGCTGTCTTTTGATAATTCGGTCTCCGACGAACCAAACATTGATATAACCGCATAACATCGAAGCATTGCGTTCGCATGATCAATAATCACATAAGGAATTAGGATGAAATTAAATGAAGGTAATGGGATATTTCTTTCTCTTGATTAAATGCATCTGTTATTCTAAGTCTCGCGACTGTGTCTAGAAAATTATCGAACATGTGGTCTGTGCGAACAATCAACAAGAAGAAACATATATGTAGGCTTCTTTTCCTTCAACCTTTCGGTAATTCACTTGTTCTAAGAAAGACAACAATTTGTAGCGAGGCAATCAACAATTACAACATGTTTTACTTGTTGTTTATTTTTTGTTGTAAGGAACTAAAACAAATCATCCTTCGTTGCTGACACGTACTCCTGCTTCAAGACCGAGTTCGCGAAAATCGCTGTCAGTCATTGCAAAACTGTCTAAGAAGATGAGATTTCACTTCTTTCATCACTACTTCCTTACCCTAAAGATTAAAGCTTTCGATCGTTAATCTGACCTTGTATGCTATAAACTTTCTAGAGCAAAATTAAAATTAAAAACTTTTACAGATCATTTTTTCTTATTGAGGAAAAAAACCCATCGACCACTGATGACTAAGTAGTAATGAAGAATTAAAAAGGCATTGAAAGCCGTAGACGTGTTAGTCGCTGTGAAGATCTAGGCTGAAGAAATTCAAGCGTGACATGGTATAATGTATCAAAATAAAAGGAACAGTGAGAACTTTTCATTTCTAAAGCAATTTATAAGGTTTAGTGATCACATATCAAAAGCCAACCTGATAAAGTGGAGGAGAAGCAAGAAAGAACTTGCTGATAAGGCGACCTGTTTTCAACATTCTGGCTGAATGTAGAGATAAAATAAACTTGTGTGACCTGAATGGGATAATTTTCCTCCGAAACTTAAAACGTCGACCCAGTGGTAAAAGCAAGTTCAATAATCATTGAGAAATGCATATATATAGTCATATTATACTTCAAATAGATCATTTAGTCGACATGAAGAAAAGTTGAGCCAACCAAAAACATCACAGAATGTTAAAGAGGAAGTAGAGGGGTATTTCTGTTACACTTGACTTCTGCAGCGACTGAACTTGACCTCTTCCAGAATGGTTCTAGCGCGGACGTGTTAGCCTGAAGAGAAGATTTAGTAACATTCGCTGAAGCAGAAAGAAGGACGTGTACATGTAGGCACAAACTGAAGAGAGATTTTTGAAAACTGGTTTTGACGTTTTCATTTAGTGGTCAAACCCATTCAAAACCAAGTTTAGGATACCAAGTATAGTAAATATGGTAAGGCTCCTCTTTATAAGTTATAAGAAGGCTCTATGAAATGAAACAACACAGGGTGACCCTGTTAGCTTCGAGAACGTGCCTCATCTGTTGTGATCACGAGGACATGTTGCTTTTACTTCCTGGTAACGAGTACATATAAATGAGAGGCGATTTCGTCCAAGACAAGGAACAAGATTAGTTTCGAAAAGATACAGTGAAGACCAGGGAAGGATTCTCTCTTCGATTGAACGAGCTTAAACATGGTTGGTATTTTTTTTTTTCCATAATTAACTTATACGCCTCTTTTAGCAAACCTTCTACAAAATCTTCTGAATTTTACGGAAAGTGCAAATGCCATTCATTTGCTGCCAAGCCGAAAAAGCAGACTTATTGTTCGACATCTTCGCAAATATAGCATTAATATCATCTGATGTGCTTTAGTTTTTTTCTTTCAGGGTTGTTCAATAATCATAACAGCTGTTGCTTTTCTTCTTTGCCTTTCATATTCAAGTGCATCACCGGTGAGTTTGACAAATTGTGAGCGATTAAGAATTCTGTTGCATTTTGATAGTGACTCTGGTGGAAATCCGCCAGCGTAACAGTTCTTTGTTTTTACTGAGATTTTTAAACGATTTCGCGGTTTGAGCAATATCCCTAAGCTAAACCTTTCAGAGAAAAGTTTTGTGAGAGTGAACGCACAGTCGTTCTTAGTCATAGACGATAGAGGATGGTGACTGAGCATGCTCAATTACACCTTTTTACAACTCAAATATTGATTTGGACCTCAGGCACAAATTGTGTGTCATAAAAATTTGCAACAGAAGCCAGGGAAAGCTGATTACACTGATGAAGACATTTCCGTATCCAGTAATACTAGGGTTTTGAGCGAGCTTTCCCTCACTCCATTCACTGATTATCGTACTAAATTTTCACAGGTTTCTGACAGGATCTCTGCCAACCTTGAAGTGCATAAGCGCATAGGTAAATGAAATCATTTTTGAGATGATTAAAATGTAATAGTAAAGTTATTAAATCTGATGCAGTCAGTTGTAATAACCCAGGAGAAACAGATGTTTATTAACAAGGTGAAGTCTGATCGCTTGTGTGAGAGTATAGTCCTCAAAGGACTATTTTTATGAGCATTGTACAGTAATCATGTCGTTTCCTTAATTAACTGCCACCCACCCCTTGTTCTTTGGATTATGAATTTTTTTATCCTTAATTGTCGAATTATTCTTTTTTCAATGTTTTTTTTTGTAATGAGGATATGTAATTACTTGTTCATTTGCATACTTACCAATTATTTTATATATGTAATGATATTTATTTATCATATATCTAATAAGTAACCCGGTAGACATTGTTGTTTCCTTCATTTCTAACAGCCAGAGGCTTTCCTGGATTAAAGCTTTGCGGCGGAGGAATGCCAACTAAATGCTGGGCCCATGAGTGGAAATATCGATGCTACTTTAATAACTACTGGTTAAATTGCAAAGTCAACCTTAGCGGGCCTAAATTGGACTGTCCTGTTTATCGTCACTTTTATTATGGCAGTCTGAAATGCTGTTACGTTACGTGCCCCTAGATAATTGTGTTAGGACGTTGTACAATTTTGTTATTTCACTTAAAATAATCAAGTTTCGACACAATACTCAATTCCTTTAATTGTATTTTATCGATGTTTCAGTTTGTTATCATCCCAAGTTAAAAAAACAAGCCTGAGTGGCTTTGGAAAAGGATAAAGTAGCATAGTATAATATAATAGAATAGAATAGTAGAATATATAATTTTAGCGCCATGTATCTCCCTTCCATCCATTTTAAATATGTAGGCCGACCATGAAAGCCCACAAACTATCGCTGTGCGTCTTCATATTGTGTTGTAGTAAACGGATTGAATTAAAATTGTACACGATTGAAAACTTGTTTACTGGTTTTTCTTTGCTCTTTTTTCGACTTCGTTTTCAATATCTATTCTATATGGAGAGGTGTCAGTTCCAATTTTTGTATTTTTTACGGTGTCAGAGTCTCTATATAACAGAAAGGATAGGTTGAAAAAATCTAGACTCTAGGTTCATCTCGGTTGCAGTTGCAGTTTATTTATGCGTCTTTTTCTTTTTTATTTATTTAACACCGCTCGGAACCGTTTGTCGAAAAAATATAATTTTAAAACTATGCTTCGATTTAATTCTTTCTTCTTTGAGGAAACATTACAAAATGCAACAACCGGGTAAGGGTGGGACAAGCCTTTTTTTAGGATATCCACTCCAGACCCCTCTCTATTCAGAGTAAGCACCGCATCCCTAGAAAAGGCTGCGTGGTGGCCTGGGTAAGCCGAATGATCGAATGATGTTATTGTCTCTGTTAACAAGCAAGCGACCACGTTACGCCAGACCACCTACATGCAGAGTTATAACTGCGACTTCAGTGCCATCTAACACCTGTCGTTTTCGTCATGCTCCATCGCTGTAGGTCTTTCCTTCCCGCCTGCGCTCCGTACGTTTAAAGTGAAGACCAGCTCGCGCGCGCCAATCCCACTCTTTAGGCCCAGGGAAGATTTAGAGCGGCTCGACAGGCTGAGACGGCTGTAAGATCCGTATGGTTGTAGTTTTTACATCAGAGGTGGTATCCCCCATCTTCTGGCTTAAGAGCCCGCTGTCGGAAGAATGATGTCTATTTACCCATAGCTGGAGCACGGTCTCTCTGTCATGTCCTTGAACCTAGGGTCATTGCACGACTGAACTGTCCATTACACCTGGTTCGGGACTCGTTATTCACTGGCAAGCCAACTTACTCAGAAGGCCTTTCACTATCCGCCACCTGTGACCCGCTAGGTTTGGGATGGTCGCCACGGATTTGCTCAGAGTCCCTTTCTTAGTCTAATGCTTTCAAAATAAATGCATATTGTTTGATTTCCACAGTCCTGGTGTGTTATCCAATATAATTTTCCTGCTCCACCTCGGTTCAGCGCTGTCTCTTTCTCTAGAACTTTGCTGAAATCAACCAAAAAAATAAAGATTGCGTTACATATGTCACGTTACCTAATTTACATCAAGCCTCGCTTTGACTATCACTTCTCAGAAAGAAAGCGGAAGTGTTGTCCTCAATCTTCGAGGAAGGGATACCAAGCTTTCATTCGGCTGTAAGATTTGTTTTGCTGTCTTCCTCAGTTCTTGCGATTGGCAAATTAATTACAGATTTGATTGTTTTCTCGGAAAGGGAGGTTTCAATCTGGATGAGTGCCCAGTGCTGCTGAGGTAAGCGATTTGATACATCGCAGAAACATAGAACATATAAACGGAATTTCGCCATTGCTTGACCGGATTACACCAAAGTTTACAGCGTTTTGCCGGATTTATGCTTGTATTTCCGTACAGAAAGTTGCTTTATTGCTTCTTTTTAGATTTTCATATCGTTGAGCTTCAATCGTTATGATTTATTCCCTGCTTCTCGCAGAACGGGAATAAGTGGCAACGTTTTCGATGCACGCCACGTTTCGGTTGTTCATACGATTTGTTCAAATAAATAAACTTAACGATCAAGAGATCATTTGGTTAAGTTTACATTCGGTTGATAACCATAATTTGTGCGTAGAAATCAAAGTTTAAGCTCCCTGACTCGAAACTTTCATCTGAAAGAAAGGAGAAGTAGAATTATCTGTGTACTCGTTGCTGCATTTAGTTCTTCACTCATACATGAATGCATGTTCCGAGCCCTTATACCGTTAAATATCTCTGTTTGAAGCCCGCGAAATATTAACAGAATCTACCGTGAGGGTACTTAACTTAAGGTCGGAAAGGCTTCAGTGGAGATTATTTCGAAAGGAACAACTCTAAATTTCAATAGTTTTGATACACTCCTTGAATAACATGACATGAAATACTATTTCTTTTCCTTTGATGCAATTCCGTATTGATGAGGGCTTATATTTTCGACTACAGTAAGTAATTTTTGTCAGTCCAGGAGATTAAGCTCGACAGGTTTATGGTTAATGGTGTAATTTTTCCAAATGAATTTTTTATAAAATGAAGTTCATTGAAAGGGAAAACAGTCGAGACGGGAGTAACCTAAGGGAAAACCCCTTCAAATGATCTCATCTTGTCAGTCATTTTTAATATATTCACAGAGACTTGCGTTGCGCTTAAAAACGTCAGGAACATGGAAATTTCCCGGAACATTCCGTAACATCAATAACATGTAAGAACTATGAGATAAATACGTATAATTAAATAATTCAGCGACTGAAAAAGGGAAATGAACTAATCAATTGATTGGTGGCTAAATAAGTTAAAGAAAAACAAATGTTGAGATAAAATCGTATTAACTCGGAATTTGCATACAACAAAAATGCAAACGACTTCAATGAGTGAAGTTTGTTTGTTGATATGTTTAGAGAGAGGTTTTTGCTTTTTCGTTTGTCGATGGGAAGTGTATCCATCACTGAGGGAAAATAAACCCCCTCCCCTCTATGGGACATTTTTATTTTGTCATAACATACAAATCTTTAGTACGCAGGTTTGTGGAAAGCAAATCTTTACAGCATATATATATATATTTCCAGTTTTAGATATTTCATTTAATGGTCCTTCTCACACCCTGAAGATGAACAGGCTGACACACCAGGAATAGCAACAGTACAGCCTAGGATCTGAGGAATCCAGGATTCTGGGCCTACATTTCAGGTCAACACGAGATGCTGTGAACAATTACATAGAACGAATCAGTGGTTATGATGTTAAGAACGTGGACATGTTCAAACCTAATGGAAAAGCAATAGTAACGCTAAACACTGACAGAATTGCAGGTAAGTGGTAATAACTGCTTTCCTACAGCCCCGGTTTATTCTGATCATATTCACTCCTTTCAAGCTTTGGGCAGGTTCAAACACTTCCTTGTGGGTAGGCAATCGTAGATTGTGCCAGTAAATGTAGCATATTATTCTAATAGGATCGCCCGATTTGTTTGCACATAATGTTCAAAATTATGTTAGTTTTTTAAAATTATGCTACTTTTTCTTTAAGAACACTTTTCAAAAAAAGAAACAATAATAATTTCAAATTATATATACATATATTCTTAATAAAGCATGATATCCTCGTGATCTTGCTCTGATAAAACATAACTTACTACGGTACTTCATTCCAGACTAGACACGGAGACTAGATGTGTCAAAGTGTGCGATGTTGATATCACATTAGATATGTTCTGATGATGTCAAAAAATACTAAATGTGATACAACCGTTCTAGCATATCGGATAGCAGTTCTTCTTCCCGTATCTGAAAGTGGTTTGATGCCATCTGGTTGCCTGAGAAAACGGGAACTGCACAAATTATGCTCGTTTTCCAAATATGCCAAAAATTATGTAAGCACAATCTATAGTGGCCTACTTGTAAGGGAGAGGGGGATCGGGTCACGTCGAGTAACGACACTTTTACTGAATCAAACTAGATGAGAAATATAGGTTAATTACCTTGATTTCCCATGAGGACCGGCCGAGCATGCCCTTATTCAGGTTGGGCTTTTTGAAAAACTATTCCTTGCAATGAGTTTCTTTCCTTAGCAGTCTTTGATTTGAAAGTAACTCGTGGAAACTTACGGCGATTTTTTTCAGATTTTGCAAAGATTGTTCAAGAATCGAAGAGAAGGCCGCTTGAAGGTGTAACCGTCTCAATTGAAAGAGCTCCTGAATGTAAAAGCATCTTTGTGAGCGGATTTTCTGAAAATACAACAAAAGAACAAGTGGAAGAGTACTTTGATGCTTTGAGTTCATTAGAAGATGTTTTATTCAGTCCATGGGATGAGAAGGGAAAAGAGAAGAGAGCGATTGTATACTTCAAAGAAAAGAAAAGTAAGTCTCCCGTATTTATTTTCTCTAAGTATTTTTTTCTTAATAGGTACGTATTTTACTAGTTGTGGAAATGTTCATGTCTCCCCGTTATTGTTATTGAACAACTATCCCTTTGGCCTTTAAGGGCACCAATGATTTTCTCTGGCCTCAACATTTCGAACAAAATGATAGCTGCGTGGAGTGCTGTAACATCGTACTTTCTGTCCTCGTTAGGTTTAATTTGCTTACAGTGTATTCCCAATAGAATCACTGCCGCAGAAAAGTGCTGAAATTTTTTTGTAGGCCTAGACCATTTAATTCTATAAAAAATTTTCTTCCTTTTCAGGTGTGAAAAAATGTACGAAGACAGATCACTTCATAGATGGAAAAGCTTTACATGTTGAGGCTTTCTTTCCTTTTATGGGCACACTGCTACCTGTCAACGAACCGTCTAAATCATCACGTCCTACTTCGGGTGAAGTAAGAGGATCGTGGCAGCCCCAGTTCTACAAGGCTGTCGATAAAGACATCGGGGAGTTTTTGATGAAGTCCAACCAAGAGGCCAAATTAAGAGGGCTTCTTCATTCGAGTGAACATGCTTGTGTAAGGTGGACAAACGAAGAGGGATATCTGCTAATAAAATATGACACCTCAGGCAAAAGAGTTGACAAGGAGTTTGACGAGGAAGCGTGGAAAAAGAGATGTTTCGATATAATTGACCAATACATCGACGGTTGCACGACAAAAGAACTTTCAGTAGACACAGAGGTTTGGGAGGCAGTGGTTGATCAGTTGCCAAAACTGGAAAAACTTCTTCCGAAGTTCACAGCGCAAGTGAAGCTACTGACGTTGTCTCACTCCGTAAAGTTGATTTGCCAGAAGTCAAACATGCCAGAGTTTACTGACATCCTCGAAAGACGTTTGAAGGACATCAAACAGGAGGAACTCGAGAAAAAGCTAGATCAGAAGACGCTCACCGACATATCCACTGAAAAGCTACAACTCCTTCAAAATTGTGGGATTGAGAACATTTTGAAGGAGGAGTTTGATCAAGATATTCAACTTAAGATTGACTTGAGTAACAAGAACCTTCTAATTAAAACTCCCAAAGGACACATGCCATCCGTCATGACCTACCTTCGGCAGCGTTTGGACGAAATTGGTCAAAACGCAATATCGCAGCCCCCGGAAATTTTAGAAATCTTGAAAAAGTCGGGAAACGAAAGATGACGCAGGAACTTCCTGATGGATGTGCTTTTAATGTCGATGAAAAAAGCAAAAAAGTAATCCTCCTTGGGAGAACACTTACTCAAACCTGTGCAGGAAGAGAAAAGGCAGAGACTGTTCTGTTAGATGACCGTAGTCTCAAGGTAACGCAGGCTGATAATGACCTCATGCTTTCACCAAAGTGGGATGAGCTTTGTAAGAAGTTAGTAAAACGTCTGACGATCCGTCATAAACGCGAATTGACATGCATTGCCGTCTTTGGGTTCAAAAACGACGTTGAAGAGGCTGTAAAGAAAATGAGAGACTTTCGTAATGAAAAAAAAGCAACCGAAGGTGAATTCAGGCTCGATTCTCCTATCAATCGAAAGTTCTTCACTGACTACTACAAGGAAGAACTTCAGAAAATTGAGGAAGAACTCGCACCTTGTGCGGTGAAGATTTCTTTAGATGAAAGCGGTAATCGAATTAAGTATTCTGGAACAGACGACGGCGTAAAGGATGCTGAAGAACGGTTATATATTCTGCTTGACCAAATCAAAGAAAAGAGTCTCCCTATTCAAACACCTGGCATGAGAAACGTCTTGGCCCAAGATGCGGGAAAAAGCTTTGTTGACACCGTGGAGCGAGAAAACAAGTGTATCATCAGGATTGCGGAGGAAATTGAGGAAGAAGTTGAGGACGAAATGGAAGGAAGTGACGGTGATGAGCTTTCGAACACTTGCAGCAGAGGCGAGGAGGAGCTTGATGATGCTGACACATTTTTGACTAACGAGGGCAAAAAGGTGATCTGGAAGAGTGGAAATATCGAGGAAGAGCAGGTGGGTAGTCTCATAGATATAATGTATCAAACAATAAAAGTTTACGTCTTCAGTTGATTCAAATGGACAGCTATCATCGTAGGTACATTAGTGAAATGAAGTTGTCAAGTTTAACCCTTTCTCGTACTACTGATAACTAAAACCTCTCAATGTTTTCATTTGGAGTGGGCCACTGAGTAAGTATCTCAATAGATCCGAAAGGAACTATGTCTTTTTTTTATTTCCATTTTTACCTTCTCCAAATAAAGACACAGATATGCACTCGATAAAGCCTGCAACTTAATGTTTAAACATACTTTGCTACAGGCAGACGTCTTAGTGTGCTCTGTGGGATCGAAATTTAATCTTACGGTCGGTGCAATTGCCAATGCCATTAGCAAAGCTGCAGGTCCGGAGCTGCAAGGGGAGTTAAGACAGAAGACGATAGGAAGGACTTGGGGTGAAGGTGATATTGTCCACACTAAGGCAGGACACCTGAATTGCCGTTACGTCATCCACTGTGTGTGTTGTCCTTGGAAAGGAAATCCTCAGGACGAGCAGGTACGAGAATGACTTTGACTTTAATGCTGCTTTGAACATTGGCTAAAACTTAGCCACGCGGAAGAAATTGTATTCTTGGTTTTATCCTGATGCAGTTTGCTTCACTGCCATACTTCCAGCACAAATCGTCTCGTCCCACTCATTTTTTTAAAATTCTTTTGATCATAGCTTCTACAGGATCTACTGCGAAAGTGCTTTGACAAAGCTTCGGAGCTTGGTGCATGTTCTATTGGCCTACCACTTGTTGGAACCGGTAATCTTGGTTTTCCTTACGCCAGAGCTGTCCAGATTATGATCCAGGCAGCTGTCGACTACAGTCACGCCAATCCAGATTCTCCCTTGGAGGAAATAAGATTTGTCGTGTTTAGCGGTGATCAGAAAGGAATAGGAACGTTCGAAGAACAATTTGAAGAGTTTAAGAAGGAAAAAAGACCTGACGTGAAACCTCGAAAGCCACAGGTTCGCCGAAGCAAACTTAAACCTGTTCCACCTGACTTTAAATGCAAAGAGATTCAAATCGGCGAGCTATCGTTGAAGGTGTTGAAAGGTGACATAACCCAGGATAGATCAGATGCCATATGTAACGTCGTAACTCAAGATCTGAAAATGAATAGTGGAACCCTAAGCAGCGCTATCCTTGCAGCAAGTGGAAACACTGTAGAAGACGAGTTACAGTCAAAGGCACCTCAGGTCCCAGGAGATATCGTGACTACTTCAGGCGGCTGCTTGTCTGCAATGCACATCATTCATATGGTTGTGGGACCAGGAACGAAGAAACATCTTCAAACTTGCGTGGAGAAGGCGCTCAAAGAAGTGGATTCTGTGGGTTTGAGGTCAGTGTCCATTCCAGCAGTTGGTAGCGGAGGACTAGGACATACAGCTGAGCAATCGGCAGAGGTGGTGTTTGGGGCAATCCGTGCATGCACCGTGAAACCATTTAATTCCATTCGTGAGGTCAGAGTAGTTGTTTTTGATATTTCTATCATTGGTGCGTACTTAGCGGAGCTGGAAGCAATCCAAAAAGAAGCCTCGGAATCCTCTTCATGTGCTGAAGAAGAAGATGATCTCACCTATCACGAAACAGGTGCAGAATCTTCCACTGAGGAATTAAGAAGAAAACATCGTCGCCAGAAGATCATCTTTCACGGCCGCCTGGAGTCTTTTGATGCGGTTGATACTGCCTTGAAAGAAGGGGTAATGAAAGCTTGCGGTGATCCTCGTGTAATCAAGCACGAAGTGATCGGTCGTCTTTCCAAAGGAAGTATGCGAGAGCTGAAGAAAATGTCTCGTATGCGAGATGTAAAATTGGATCAACCAGAACCTGGGACTATAATATTGCAAGGGCTCCCGAAAGATGTAATGGAAATCAACTCAGAACTATCAAATGTGATCCAAGAGCACGTGGAAAGGGAGCATAAGCAGGAGCTGGCGGAGCAGATGTCGAAAACTGTGCAATGGTACCTGGTCAATACAGGAGGAAAACTCGTTCCTTTCGACAAGATGGCCAACAATGAGATAGAATCAGCCTGTAAAGCAAAGAAACCATCCCTTCTATTCACGCATCAGAACTTGAAGGCTGAAATCAATTTCGGAAATGAAGAGGTAACGTTCTTAAGATCCGGAGCAATCAAAAGGGTCCTGCGCAGAGATGGTAAGCACAGTAAAATAAACGTTAATTTTTTCCTGTCATCATCATTTTAGATGTGCAAATGAAAGTCGTTCAATTTTTTTTTATGTTTAGAATGCATAGCATAATTCTTTCAGGATGTCTCCGCCTTTGTGAAAGTAGTCGTTCTGGTATAGAAAGCAATCTATTTTCTACGGTAATCCTCAAGAGCTCATCTTTCAAAAGCTGCTTACAGGCATCTCGAGTACTGATCTCTAGAGTTGTTTAACCTTCAAATTCTGCTCTTTGTTTTTCAAGCGTAGTTAATCTGGCCAGCTTGTAATAAACAAACTAATTGTCAGAGTTACGGCAGTATTCGCAGGTAGTCAGACTGAACAAAATCGTACAAAGGAGTGAGAATCCTCCAGTCATAGTTTACCTGATTTGAATCCTTTTCTGCGCTTTTAAGTCAAGCTACGTTAAGTACTTCTTTTCTTACCTGGTTTAAGGCCAATGTCATATTATTTTTAAAATCAATATGATTGGCTAGAGTCTTCCGGCACAATTTACAGATTAAGTGTCTTTTTCGATTTTACCCAAATGACTGTGCGTCCCGCGACAAATCGAAAACAGAGCGTTTGGAAACTGATTTCGTGGTGAACAAAATTTCTCTTGGGAGAGGGGATTGTAATGCAAGTTGTCGGTCGCAATGAGACTTATATTTTTTTTAAAAACCAGTGCTGCCTCTTCCTGATGAATGGGATCCCCAGCCTCGAGATGTCAATGGAAAGGAAGAGACACTACATCTGGTCAGCCTTGAGAAGGACTCCAAAGAGTATAAAAAGGTCCAAGAGAAGTTCCTCCAAACGATGAGTGGTAAGGCGGTAATAACAAACATTGAGCGCATTCAAAATCCATCGATGCATAATTCCTATATGGTGAGGAAGCAAATTATGGATGCAAAGAATGGAACCATCGACAACGAACTGGAACTTTTCCATGGGACAAAGGCAGAAAGCATCAAAGCGATCAATGTTCAGGGATTTGATAGGAGTTTATGTGGTGCGAACGGTACGTATATGACGCAAGACGCCAAGCCGATACTATGTTTGCATGGTAAAGGTGTGGTTGTATTGATACCTAGAAGCGCAGTTAGATGGCGCGTTTTCTGTATTCATAAATTCACTCCCTGTGATGGTTACACCAATGGCAATTCAAAAAAGGTGATAATTTAACTAGGTTCGTCAGTTCTGTGTTGAACAGAGCGAAAGTATTGCAGGGTTTCGCACAAATAAAATGTCAAGTCATTGTTATCAACCGATATAAAAACTCATCGAAAGCCATATCTTTTGACCCCATGATCCATTGCTGCCAACAATTTGCTGTTAATATTTTGATTCACCTTTTTACAGGTAACGCTTATGGCGATGGTGTTTACTTCGCAAAAGATGCTTCCTATTCCAAAACATACTCAAAACCAGGCCCAAATGGTGATTGCTTCATGTATCTAGCCAGAGTTTTGGTTGGAAAATACACCGTGGGCGAGCAAGGGTGGAAAAAACCTCCCCCCAAGGACCTCAGCAAGCCAGAGATACTCTTCGACTCGCTGGTAAACAGAGAGGAAAATCCAACCATTTTCGTGGTTTTCAACGATTTCCATGTGTACCCTACATACTTAATAAGTTTTAAGACATGGGAATTATCTTGATGGGAATTATCCAGCAAACACTTTTTTTCATGAAATAGACCGTCCTTTAATTCAGGGAATAACCAGCGTGGGATGTTTCTCAATCACGAGTTAAGGCGTGTTACTTTACAACCCATAGAGTCATCTACGGTCGTAAGTCCAAATTTTTTCGGCTTGATGGGTTACTACTACCATTTTGTATAATTATGGGGCTACGCTCTGCGAGCTCCGCTATAAATAGATAGATAGATGACCTTTTTTATACACGATAATATTTTAAGCTACAAGCTTGTGGGATCGCATGAAGAAAAGGGAAAATTACATGTTATGTTAATACAACTTGAATTTAAAAATAGACAATGATATATATTATAACTTATAAGTAAAAAGCGGTATGTATGAGGCGAGCAGTTCAAGTGGAAAGTGTGTCAAATTTGAATTCCCTGGCGGGCGTTTTTTTCAGATCATCGGGACTCGAGCGTCCAACTTCTTGTTCATAGTAGCAAACAGTGTTCCATAACACAGCGCCCCGATATTTAAGCGAGTCTTTCATGTACCTTGTTTGGAACTTGGGTGCTTTTAAAAGGTCGCTCCCCTCAGAGAGTAACCATTTGAGCGACATTTAAGGATGTTTTCATACAGTGCGTCGGGAAGAGTGGCATTATAGCCTTTGTGAAAAAGCTTGAAGATGTCTAATTTAAAATACCAAGAAAGTGTAGGCCACTAGTCGTGTCTAGCTAAGCATGTCAAATGATGTCATATCTTTAGGTAGATTAAATATAATTCTTGCTGCCCTGCGGTGTACTCTCTCTATTGAACCTGATATATCAGAATTACTACAAGATCCTAACAGAACTAAAGCATATTTTACAGAAGTCAAAATTACTTTAAAATAAAATTATTTCCATGCGGCCCTTACGAGAAATTTTCAGTTTGCCTTTTTGGTTTTCCATTACCTGCGGTACCCAGCTGAGTTTCTGGTCAGCTGTCAAGCCCAGCAAGCGTGTTTTCGCAACCCACACAAGAATTGAGCTTCCTGATGGCACAGGAGCTATCGGTCTAATCGGGGTTCCTTTGCCTGGATGAAGTGTTATTTTTTACCAACCTGGTGCAATGTCCTTATAGATGTGCGGGCCAAAAGAATTTATTTTGCTGTAGGGGAGCCTTATAAATGATTTGATACTTTCACTTGTTAAACGTCCTCTGGAAAGTTTGATAGGTTGTTTGGTCTACGATTTTGCGTAGCTTATGGCTGGTCATTATCAGCCGAAAGAGTTTAAGGGCTGAATTACAAAAAACTGGTAATCAAACTGTCACTGTCACTTATTAAGAAAAACGGCATCATTTTTAGAGGAAATCCAACATTGAAAAGGTTATAAAACAATTTCTCTATACATTTGTTTAGCATTCATCGAGACATGAAGCAGTAGGAAGTTTAGCTGTGGCTCCACGAACTGTCAAGCATCTATCTTGCCCTCCACACTTCCCGCGTGGCTCATATCGCGATGAGTACACAGTTGATTTGTGGACCAATAAACCTATTTAGCTTCGGTTTGTATGTTATGTTTATCCTGGTCAGATCTCTACGTAGTTCCCGGCTTTTTTGTAAATTACGCGTACGTGTGCAAATGAACAAGACGAAACTTGAAATAAACAGTTCCTTAGAGTATTACCTGAATGGAACTCCATCTATTTGCTCATGGTCGCCAACAGCTACATTTTTTTTATTTTATGTCTCTGCCTGGCAAAACATTTGTTCATTTTATCTTAATTATCTTTTTTTCTTTTTCATCGTGGTCCGAGTGAGCCTTCAACGTAGCTCAGCAAATGATAAATGTCCTCTTCCTCCTCTGAAAACCCTGTAATAACTCTATCTAGATGTTGAAACAAGTCGTTCTTCTTTTTATCCAATTTCCGAAGAAAAGAGTCAACGACATCATCCTGAAATCTTACGTTCTTTCTACCTTTGCCCTTGCTTTGTTCGTTATAGTTGATACTTCTTATCACTTTTAACATTCTGCTTGTCTTATCAAAGAATGATTTTCTCTCCACGTTGCTTGGTGTTTTCTCTGCTTTTATTTCCCTTAAAACCCACATCTCGCTAACCTTGATATCAAAGTTCATTTTTGAACTTTTCTCGAAATCAAGGCTAACATTTGAAGTGCTTTTTTTCTCCATCTCGTCTAGCGTTCGTGAGGCCTTCGACTGTCGCAGCTTGTGACTGATCACATCGAAAAATGCTTTTCTGTCCTTTGAGCTTATGCAAGGATCTTTACTAACAAGTTCGTGCAGTACACTTTGGCCAGCGGTGTGCTTTGCTTCCAGAAGTGCATCGTTTATCATACCGATGAAAAAATTCATGCAGACGATAGTAAGGGTTGAAAGAATTAAGAAGGAGAAGATTTTGGCGTATATTTTGTGAGTCTCGGACAGTTCATTGATTGGTCTAGCTTTCACTCGCCCTAGAGTTAGCTCGAGTTGGAAATAAGTTGCTTTAAGCACCGAAGAATAGCGCTCAAATTCAGTGCCAAACATCAAAACACCGAAGTGCAGAAATGCAATAAAGAAAGTCAATAGAACAATGCTAAACGATGACAAGGATCGCGCTGATATCTTCAATACTTTGGAGAATACAGCAACTTGACTATTCAACCGAATGATTCTCAAGAGCTTTACAGTGACGATAAAAATTAGGACTCCAAGTGCAGCATTGTCTGCTTCCTGCCAAATTATAGCTTCTTGAAAACTGATGTTTGCGTCAATGTTTTCTTGCAACTTTCCCGTCGCTGTATTTACTCTACGTTGTCGTATAAGGTAAATTACAACGGCTAACACAGAAAAAACAACTTGGAGCATCTCCACCCAATGCCACACGGACTGGAAATAACGAGAGCGATGACTATAAATTCTGAAAATCTCTCTTCCAAAATGCAGAATAACGAGTAAAATAAATAGAAAAAGGCAGATCGAGTAAAACTGAAGTGAAGCTGTATCCGAAGAATCACGAGAAATGACATCAATTTGTGTCGAGGCGACTTTGAATCCCGACGCCTCAACTTCGTAGAAGTATGTGGCAACACCTAAAATATTCACTGAGGGATTAAACGAGGAAAACTCTGCGACGACAACTCTCGTTTGCTTGTCTAGCCAACAACTTTTTTTTAAATTTGTTATTATGCGATGTCCTGTTTGGTTGTCGTTCCCAAGATCTGCTATAAATCCTTCTCCATGATAAAATGACAACTGTCCCCACTTTGCTACGGTGTCGGTTTCCTTCGCACTTTGATATCGCCATGGCTTCGGGCAAAGTCGTGGCAATTCGTCGTTATTCGTGGAGTTATCAACAGGCTTCCATCCCGGCTTAAAGCAGGCGGTCTTGTCTTCGTCTGTGTTAGAATACCCTTTGTAGCATTCTTTAAACATTGCAATGGTACACGAAGCTGCAATTTTGACAAAAATGGATAGTACCAGAAGGTTATTTTGAGATTCATTGTATGTGCTGGTACGCCGCAATTCGTTATCAAAAACGGAGACATGCCCACTTCTGTTGTGCGCAACAAAACGTTTCAAAAGCGCAAAGGAGAAAATTTCATACTAACGTTTGCCTTAACGTACCGTCTTTTTTTAAGTATGGTCGCCTCTTTTGGGCCGTTCCCCATGACTTTCGCCGGCGTGGGATTTCACTCCCGATTTTGATTAAGGGCGAGTATTTTCTTCCTGACATAGGAATCCAGGACAATCAACAACGAAACCATTTAAACAACAATTATTTAAGTGGTCTGGTTCCGAGATATTTTTTTCACTTGTGCTCTGCCTTTTCTCCATACAAAGTTGACGAGACTGAAAAACTTAACTTTAAAGTTTGGATACAGGTAACTCTCTGTTGAGATAAGTCTTCGTGTTTGCCGAAGCATCTCTAATAGTAAATAGTTTCAAAGCTGACATTTCGAGCGTTAGCCCCCCGCTAATTTCACTAACGAAAGGCTAACATTCGAAACGTCAGCTTTCAAACTCTCTACGGTGGCCAATTAATGTTAACAACTCACTTGATAATACTAAATTACCCTGTTATACTCTCCCACCGACGCAGCACCACAGTTACCTTATAAACTTACCCCATTTATTCATTCACCTCACACAGTGTTAGCAATACATGTATCGGGTAAAATGGTGTGTAACCCTTGATAGATATTTAATTTGCCTTGTTATTAAAAGTACAGAATAGGAAAAGACTTACTCGATTTCACTCTGAGTTGCCTTATTCGAGGCATTCCAACAAGAAGAGAATGTTTATTTCCAATGTACGTTGTTTGTTTCTCCTCTTGACCGTTGTACCATCTGCCAGAAAACACTCCAGGAATAAAATTATCTTGCAACCAGCTCCAGTACATCTTGTCGTCTGCCACCTAAATTGATTCAAAAAAGTCAATTGAACTTTGTGACTGTATCAGTATGGATAGACAATCGAAAGAAAGAGGTACTCGTGCGAATTGAAATTAATCAGCACGTGGTAAACGAATGTTTATACACGTGCGCCCTACATCGTTTTCTTGAATTGGTCGCCTTTTGGCACGTATGTGCGGACAATATTTTGTTAAGAATGCAAAATATAGTTTTGCCCGTTCGTGAAAAACGATACGCAACATACTTCCCTTCTTGAGCCAGAAAAGTTTAATCTTCCACCATTTTTTTAGTCTTACGAATCCAATTCAGAGAATGCTGCAAGAGAGGTTAATCCTGAGCACAACTTTAGAGTAAATACCTTTTTAAATAAGTTCATAGCCAAGCAAACTTTACTCACATTACTAAAGTTTGGCAAGCCATCTCGGATTGATTTTGTCATCAGGTACCGATGGTCATTTTTGTTTCCATAGCACACTACCATCAGCAAGAAAACGAAGACCAAGTAGATACCCAACTCTGCGAAATAACGTGACAGGTTCTCTTCCTTGGCTTGGCTTCTTCTCATCTTTTCCACATCTGACAATTTCAGCTTCCAAAATCTTTCTTTCGAGCTGCTACTTTTACCTTGATTAGAATTTTCGCATTCTAGTACCTCTGATCTTTTAGCCTTTATTTTGAAAATGGCTGCGAGGATCAAAGCTGTAAAGAACAATTTTACTGGTTCCGTTAAGGTCACATCCTGCGCAAGTGAGACGAACACTGAGAAAAGCCACTGCTCGCTAACAGTCTTTTCCCAAATCAAGCTGTAGAAGACTGTAAATGTGGCAGAAACACAACAAGAAAAAAATAACCCGAACCAGGCGATACAATGGATTACAGCAGCTTTAAAACAATGGTTATCGTTACTTCTGGACCTTTCGGCTCCTTTTTGAAACAAGAACACTAAGAGTATGTTTATGGGTGCCACAATAAGCGCACTTTTAATACCAGTAACAACTTGTCTCCACGAGAATTTCAACGGTCCAACTTGGATGGGCTGTTCATATTTGCCATCTAGCTTATAGAACATCGCGTTAGCTAACATAGATGCCAGTAGCAATGAAAAGCAGCAAGAAACCCGCTGTACTCTTGTAAAGCGGCTTCTTATTGGCTTGGCTGCAACTGAAATCCAAAGATGCGACTGTGCGAGGCCTCTCCGCCATAGTCTTGCAACCTCGCTGCTGAAATCTAATTGAGTTGCAGTTGAGTCAAACATTCGCTCAATACGCCCATCTCTGCGCTCAAGAGCGAACCACTGACCGACTATGAATTTCCACGACTGATCAGATTGTACGTCACGGATAAAAATTTCCTCTAAAAACCAGGAGGGACTGTCACCAGAGTTATCATGACCAATCCGCACTTCTTGTATTGCACCAAGTGAGTTGTTAACATTAAGTACAAAGAGGTCTGAATTACCTCGAGAGAATAACATATCATCTGCACCAAGCTCTCCCTGGCAAAGCCGAAGAATGCCACTATTTCCATCAGAACCGTAAATCTCCATGGAAACTTGAGCAGTTGTGCCAGAGTTCTTCCAGACCCCTGTAGTGATCACTATTTCGTACTCGTATGTACAGTTTGGTGGGGCTGGAAGTTGTGTTGGAAGACCAAGCTTAATAAAAAGGAAAAAAGCCTGTTAGAGATATCTTTCACGTTATTAATCACTACCTGTCCGCTTTTTTTCCCCTTTTTTGTGGAGGGGGGGTGGGGGACGATAAGATACAAATAAGATTAGGAGATGTAGTAGTGTAGTTTGATCGTCCGGGTGAGTGTAGTCCGGAGAAGGGCTGTTGTCGGTAATGGTGACTGACGTCTCGACAACCTGAGCGGAAGTCATCATCAGAGCAAAGTGAAGGGTTGTTGTCAGTCGAATGTACTTAGTCCGGTTTTTATAAACTTATTGGTCAGTTTGGCGTGATATTATTGGCGGTAAGACTCAAGTGGCGTAGGTCAGTCGTGATTGGTCGGTTTCGATCCATTAGTGAAGTTAGGTCGTTCTGTTCGGTTCGTTTGTAATGTTAATGTCGTGAATGAGTCGTTTGTATGGTGCCGGTAGTGGTTGACACCTGTTGAGGGGAGTCTGTTCCAAGTTAGTAAACCAACTTTCCAGGGTCAGTCGTTGAAAGTAGTTGGTGCTGTAGGTTAGGCATTGCGCAGAGTCCCAGTAAATAGTGTGATGTTCAGCAATGTAATTGTTGATATCGCCTTTCCTCGTCGCTCGTTTGTGTTCAGTCAGTCTAGTTGTGAGGCTTCTGCCGGTCTCACCGATGTAGGAGGCGTGTCAGCCAATAACATCACGGTAAAATTGACCAATCAGTTTATACAAACCGGACTAAGTACATTCGACTGACAACAACCTTTCACTTTACTCTGATGATGACTTCCGCTCAGGTTGTCGAAACGTCAGTCACCATTACCGACAACAGTCCTTCTCAGGGCTACACTCACCCAGACGATCAAACTGCACTATTACATGTTACCCTCGGGTTAAAACCATTTACTGTTAGATAAGAAGAGCTTCAGAATGCTGGGAAACTCCAAGATTCCAAAGTGAACAATATACTTGTGCTGCAACTGAAGAACAGGTTTCAGGCCTTGGTGAGCATGGAGGATCTCATGCAGTCTGAAACACACGACGCCTTGCGGCGCAAAAGAGCTGAAAGCCTGAAACCGCATGTGAGGCACCATTATCAAGCTGACCCGGAGGAGACGGGAATGTAGGACCTTCGTTGCTTCTCTATGTTACAGCCAGTATAATGGGCAGGAACTACAAGCCACTACTCGCCAAATGCTCTTTTCTCACTCGCCAGCTACTTTCCAAATGTACGATAGTTTTTGGAGAATATTTTAAAATGTATGTGACCTCAAACAAATCTATATGTATTTTTCTAAATGGAGAACTCACTCAATGAACCGATACAAAAAAAAGACCTTGTTTTCATACTCACATCTCTTCCGTCGCGTTTGTCAGTTTTCCTAACAATAATGAGCGCGATCGTATAACAGAAGACGATCGTAGCTAACATCACAATAACTGCAATATTTCCAGTCTCTGGTAATCTATTAAACTCCACTTGAACCTTGTCAAAGTCGATAGGATTCGGTTTAATTAAGAGACTTCCTCCAAATGCTGTCAGATGGTTACAACTGCAGTTTATAAAACCATCTGTTGCAGCTAAAACCTGCAAATATTCACAAAAACAGAATGCTTTGGTTCTCATATCTTTCTGATCATACTGTTGGCACCAGAAATGGTAATCAAGTTTACTGCATTTTACTATAAAGAATAACTATTTGAGTTAAAAGTAGTTGTCATCGCCATTTTTCCAATGAAACGAACATCATCATATTATCATCAACACATATATTTGTCCAAGATTACACACCGATCCATGAAGTCCATGAATTGTGTAGATATTATTGTAAACTTTCAAACAGATTAACCAATGATTCAAATAACTAAACACCCACCCGACAGCCAGTTGTTATCCACATCTCATGCTTATCCGACCAGAACACACAGCTTCCTAAAGCCACCTTAAGAGTATAGTTCTGATATGTTTTGGAGTCATAAACTGCGCTACTGACTGGAGTGTCTTTGACTACGACGCTAAGGAAACCAAGATAGTACTTTCCCGGACGTTTAGCTAAAGCTTCTATCGGCGTAAGTGGATTCAAAAAGCACTCCGTTTCTCCTTCTTTTTTGCCTTGCGCAGTTGGCTTCCACACGCAATTACCGCTATGGGAGATAGTAGCATTGAGGTCATATTCTTGGGTCGTTGGCCGCTGACCAAAGCGCATGTAAACAAGGAGATGTACAGTTGGATCTTGCGGTAAAATTTCCAGTATCAGTAGGGTATTTTTGTGCGTGACATTTATCTCGTGGAAACGTATCTCATCTTTCTTTATAAAATACCATGACTTCTCCTTGGAAGGTGTTTGTGGTTTTAACGGCACAGCAATGACAATTTCTTCGTCTAGACTTGATACTTCCAACATTTCGCTGTTGTCGTTTTTCAAGTTCAGGACTAGAACATCAGAGTTGACTCGCTCTTTTGTACTGTGCCAAGTGTATGGGTTGAACGAAATAGACACCATCTACAATCGGTTGGAATACATCAAGTCATTCTTGTTGACAGAATAGTATTGAATTATCAAGTATAGCGGTTGTTTAATTCATGTCATGATAGTCACCAAAGTCCTCAAATCAGTTGTAAAAAAAATCGTGTATGACTTAGAAAAGGGAAGCTCTCTGCGAATCCTAGTGAAAATTTAAACGAGTTCATACTCATTCATGTAAGATCAACTTGGTGTTAACAAGATTGGTAAAAGGCTTCTTGCGAGCGAGATCCAGAATATTGCACAATGTGCTCTTACCTGAATATCAACGAAACGTGTTCCGTTATTTTTGGGAACTAGTTCTGTTCTGTTCGGCGGGAAAATGAACCGACCATTTCCTCCTTTTATCTCCAACCCTGCAAGTCTCTCAGGGGTGTGTCGCCCTAATGTCATGGACAGTTCTCTCGTTGTGATCGATGTCATATTTTCATCCGGCACCTTCAGAGCCAGCACTGCGGCCGAAACTTCACCAAGGACCTTCATAGAAGTATTTACCAATGATTTACCCTGTACGAAATATCAAAGAACAAAAGCAACTTAATCAAATCTAAAACAAATATATTATAGGTGATGAAATGCTTCCAGTAAAGACGTCCATGCTTTAGAGCGAACGCTAAGTCATCACTGCATTAGACCTTACGTCTTTGATTGCTAGATCTAAAGGACGATAAGTCCTCTTATGCCATCGGCATTGCTGAGAAAGACATTTATACCGTTGTTAAGAAGAAAGTACCAGACTGGCGTGTCGTGCAATTAGCGCGTGCGCGCTGAGACATTTAGCGTTAATCAGTCGTAAGCAAGTTACGCTTACGATTTCTCGCGTGTGTGTTGTCGTAGTTTTAGTCGCAATTTTAGCCGCATTTAGTCGCAATTAATTGCAGTTTTAGCGGCAGTTTTAGTCGCATTTGGGAGATTTTCGTTATCGCTCCCAAACAACCGTAATCAAATGTATAGTATCATTTAAAAACAATTATAAGAATTCTTTCTGGTAGCAAATTCTCCTGATTACAATCATTGTGGTCGGCCAACACTGATTACAACTTTGTTGTACAATTTCAAAATAATCCTTTCACAAGCCAAACTTTTTATTGTGTTAACCGATGATTGATACACGACAGGAAGGCATGGCCAGATGTACAGTGAGTTCATCTCTCAATGAAAACCTTTTGAAATGTGTCTTCACTCGCTTACATAGCTAACGTAGACTAAACGTCATAAGCTGACATAAATACGTCTTATAGTTTCGAAAACCTATCTGATTGATACCTGTTCCTGGATATTTAAACTTTCATGACTTGACGCACTCACTGCTCCTGCTTTTACCACGTTTTCAAGACACAAAGCTAAGTTGTGTGCAGATTGAGGTACCAGAGGAATTTCAGCTACGTTTTTAGAATAGGAAGTCCTCCAGAGAAGTGAGGTCATCGAGCGAATAGCAGTCAGGGATGATTCCTGTTAAGTGTTAATTATAAGTGCGACAAAACGTTTATATTCGATTATTTTTTACCACTACAGGATGTGCCGATTGTTCAGTTGGTTTTGCACCCTTACACTACACATATGAATTCAACAAATAAACAGCGTTTTTTTCTTAAAGAAACACTAAAACAACAATTAATTGCATAAATGGCCATTTTATCCTTTTTTCCACGATGAAGAGGGACTTTCGATCGATTATCGCCTCTTTTCGACAGTTATAATGCAAGTCCCCGTAAGGCTTTGAGGTCGAATGAGGAATTACGCCTCGCCATAATTGCGGATGTAATGCACTGTCACCTTTGGGTTTTGGTTGTATGCTATCGAGGTAAAAGTTACCAAATTGATTCTATTCAATCAGACCAGAGTTGAACTGACTATTCAGAGTTAAAACCAGCACCAGAATTCGAAAGTGTCATTTAGACGCTATTATTTTTACGAACGAAACCTTGAATATATCCTTCAGGGAATTGAACATGAAACTACTGAAGACAGCCCACTGCTTCCAAATGCATTATGAGCTGCTCATAACAATTAACTCACCAGTGACTTGTGAGACACTTTCTCCGCCACCCGTAGAGCAGAAAAAATCACAGAGGAGCTTTGGAGCAGCGCTGAGATGCTTTTCACTTTCAGCGAGACAATCCTCTTGATGACTAAATCTTGAATCTGCAAGCACAAGAAGATTTGTACGTTTCAGTGTCTTGAGTTATAAACTGAATCTACAATGCGTGACAAATGTGTTGATATATTTAAATCACACATGGGGAATCATCACTGAGATGGCCCGGAACAAACAGGAGTAGAGGAGCTTTACTGTTGTCATATTTGCTAGCCAGTGTAATGAGCAGTAGTAACTAACTACAACTTATATGTAAATTGTGTACTATTGTAAGCTTTGCTTACCCTAGCTTTATCTTGTGAATCCATTTTAGTATCAGTTGAAATAATTTGGAGAACAGAGTTTGCTATTTGTGCAGCTTTATCCAAGTCTCCATTGTTAATGGCTTCATTAAATGAGCTGTCATTTGCTGTGAGAATGCCAGAGACGTGTTTTATTCCCAAAGACTGTGGAGGCTTAACCTAAGGAAAATCAAAGACCAACTTCAGTCTTCTTATATGGTTATTATTCGATGATTTGAGTCAAATTAAACGGGTTTTGGAAAGAAGATTGATAAAATGCCCTGATGCTAGTTTGCCGAATTTGACCAAGAACAACTTGGCTCTAAACCGATCAGATGCCAAACGAAAAACTTGGTCTTTAATCACAGTTCGTAACCATACATCGAACAAAAGTACAAAAATGGTTGACAGGACGGTAGTAGGGGGAAACTAAATTCCCATGCTAAGACATACCCTCCAAAAATAAAAATTAAAAATTAAAAAAATTTAAAAAAAACTGGTATTTGGGGTAATTATGAGCGGAGGTACTTAATTAGTGAAGCTTTAAAAGACTGAAGGCTAGGGGATGACATTACTTCAGAAGGCAAACAGTTCCAATCGTTAATATATCTATTAAAAAAAGAATATTTAAAATAATTTGTACGAGCAACTTTAGGCCTTATTTTATACTCATGCTTACTTCTAGTTCGAGTTATTCCAATAACATGAAAGTAATAATGGAGTTGATATCACAGTGACCAAATATAATCTTATACATTTGAACTAGGCTAAGGTATTGCCTTCTCAGTTCTAAAGAGTCCCATTTTAACTCTAGAAGTCTTTCAGGATATTCTTTGTCTGGGCCACATATTAGTCGGGACGCTCTTCTATGGTCGCCCGTGTTTTCCTGCGCTACTGATAGTTTGCCTGTTTTTACTTTAGGTCTTCATTGGTAATAATCACGTAGACCTTTGCTATGAGTGGCTGTCAATTGAAAACTGCGCTATCAGAAATTAACAGCCTACCTTGACCAATAGGTAAACGGCAGGGGCAGACGCACCGACTTTATCAGTCACTGTAAGAATGAGCTTTATAGAATAGTCTGTTAAAATGTCGCCGGACGGTAGCCAAGAGATAACACTGTTGTTCAAGCCTTGATATAGCATGCTGCGCGCACCATTCTCTAGTTGATAATGAAATTTGTAGGACAGAGGATTCTGATCACTTTTCCAGTCAATACAAGTCAGGTTGAAATCGGTTTTTAGTGAGATGCCGCTTGACGGATTTATCCCACATATCCCCCCTGTAGGGGGTAACGCGGTGGTGAAGTCGTAAGCACTCATCCCTTGTAAACCGTCTCTAGTTGTCGCGAATAGTTTCAAGCGGTAGTTCTTTCCACCAGTAAGGGATCCTTCCTTGATTACTATGTAGCTTGAACCGAGCGGCGTATCGGTGATAGGCTGTAAATCCTGCTTCCTCCATACAACTGACGAATTGGACCTGTAGAGCTCGTAGAGAATCCATTCATAGGAAGATATTTCAGAGCACTGTGATCCGTGGCATTGCGCCTGGACACTGAGCTTAACTGACGGACTGACGACCTTGAGTCCATGGTTTATAAGGAAACTGAAAATATAAAAACATTGAAAAACAAATATCATAAATGATTGTTATTTTTAATTTGTGAGACAGGCACGTTCCCTGCTGAGTAGCTGAGCGTGGAAGTGAACCATAAACGACTTCGGACGTATCTTTTGGGGCGCACTCGACAGAGAGGCTGAAATTACGCAAATAGGGGAGCTGTAAAGTTTCCTTTGTTTTCCTTCAGTGATCCAATGAGAACCTAAGGTCTTGCAGAGACAATTAAGGTTCAATTTTCACCTTTAATCTGAAAAAAGGGCAATAAAAAAGGAAAAATAAAACAACCAAAGAGAAAAAACTCGCACCTTTGGGATATTTGAAAGGGGTTAAAATTCTTTATATGGATGATTTGATAAGCGCTTGCATTGCGACAGTCCTTGGTCACGACCAGTTTCACTATGTAGGTCTTGTTTGGAGACATGGCTGAAGTATTTAAGATCATTTGTACACCAAAGGCGTTCCTAGAATAGTGGATTGTTGACTCGTTTACTCGTGTGAAGACATCTTTTGTTTTACAACCCCGTCCGGAGAGGTTACAATTGATCTCACCATAATACCAGGTAAAGCTCATTCCTGAGTGGTTGCCTTGTCCGACATCAGGGTCGTATGATAATGATGCGTTCATCATGATGGTTTCGTTGACTCCGCGGATTACTTCGTCGCCTCCGTAAATGGCCGCGACAAGATCCGGTTTCCTTTGGCAATACTTCTTACCTTAAACAGTAAAATTAAAGGCATTTACTATAAATAGCAGAATTGATTTTCTTTACGTTGTTATCTTTTCAGGGATGATTTCTTAAAATGAAGCATCATTTATCGCCATTTCGGGTAAACTTGCTGTCTTCAGTTAGGAAAGAAGGACATACACACTTGCAGCTTTATCCATGGAAGACGCAAGGTCAAAACTGACAGATTCTGGGATCCAGAAAAAATAAATGTTGATCAAGAGGAGATTAAGACGATAAGGAACAGGATTCGACCCTGTCCTTTCCCACCTAAACTTCCTATTCGAGTTTGCAACCCTTCTTCTTTCGTTTCTTTCGTAAGACCGTATCAGTAAAAAAAAAAAACCACACACACACATTCACACGCAGTCGCTCTACAAGTAGTCTAGCTTTGTGCTCATAGATTTAATTGAGCTTAAAAATCATTCATAATGTGCAGTGTTAAGGGCTATTTTTCTAATTTCTTACCTTTTTGTCCATCGTAAGACACATAATATTCTGCCTCAAATCCCCGATCAACTGTTTTTCCCGAATGGAACCTCACGAACATTTCGTGTCCCTTAGAGAAAGTCTCATTCAGGATCGATCCATCACAAAATCGCGCTAGAAAAGGAGAGCTTGTTGAGCCACCATCGTAAAGCTCAACATAGGAGCAAGAGCAAGAATCCGAATTACAATCGGCTGCACATGGACTAAGGGCAAAGTCAGTGAAGGAAAACTTTATCTTTTGACTGGCAGATCCTGTTATTTTCCATGTACAATTGGTAGACATGGTGTAGTTACTCATTGGGTAGTTCGGGCTGCTTATCTTTCCGCTACCAGAGAGAGGAATTACTTCCTTTGGACAAACTGGAATAAAAATATTTCCGTTGAAATATCTGAGAGGAGAAAAAGCTATCATTCCTTCCTCTTTTGTTCCGGTCGAATGTCACTCGAGAGGGAAGGCACCTTAACAGATATTCTTAATGAGGGAGGCATTGAGGCCTTTTAGAAACCGCAAAACCGTAGAAAAAATCGTCCAAAACCGAAACACCGGAAAAAAAAATTCGATCAAAACCGAAAACCGCATGCAAAACTGTCAAAACCGATACATTTTCATATCCCAGTTATTAAAACCCTGATCGATCCGATACAGTGTTGACAAGTGCAGCATACAGAGTAAACTACACTTATTTCATTACAGTATTTATGAACGCCATGAACTTGGCATTCGCATCTTCTAGTATCTGCTTAAATTAACAGCTGCTCTTTCGAGGGCCTCGAGCGTGGTCTCTGCGGACACAGCAGCTGGTAATGGACCCTTGTTAAACTAATGAAATCCGCACAAAAGTGCTCAATAGGATTGTAATTTTGCAGTCACAAATAGCTATAGCTCTGGAAAAAATAGCCAAAACCGCAAAACCTCCTTAATGGGATTAGCTAGCAAGGGAACCATCCGAAAAGTGACCCGTATGTCTAAAATTTTTGCTTCATACTAACAATATAAAACAGCTCTTCTTTCATGGAGGCAGACTTAATGACCAGGCATATGATTCGCTATAACATATTCCACTAACCCCAAATCACTTTCTTGAAAAATGGCGTCCTCTATTCTAACTGTATTGAATCATTTTTTCATTTGCTCTTTTTGCAGCTATTTTTTTATTTTGATGCTGCATAAGCATGTTTCATGGAAAAGACGGACTGACGATCATATATATATGCTACTTACTTGGAGGACTGTAGTTCAACAGCTTGTAAGTTGCCCCAAATCCTTTAAAACCATTGTTATGATCGGACACAAACAGCACCCTCAGGCTTTCGTGTAGTGAATAAAATTTTACAGGAATAAACCTTGGTTTGCCGCATAGTTTTCCAGGTAGCGCTACAAAACTGAAGCTATTCTGAACTTCTATATAATCCCACACGCACGCGGCGCCAACACAACGTTCAAGATGATAATCTGGTATTGTGAGCTCAACACGGTATCCTTGTTTCCCTATAATCTTCCAGCTGCATCTCTGGTCGGCTGGATAGATTCTTGGATGAAAGGGAGAGGAGAAAGAACCTGATGTTTCATCGAGGATCATATCTGTAGGACACACTGAAAAAAATTAAAAAGTCTACGTGAGGTTCAGGACAATGTCTCTTATCTACTGTAATTACTGAGTTCACGTAAATCGAGCTTTCGTTTATTTGCGATAATGAAATGTGCGATTAAAGCTTCTCTCTCTTTCTCTTTCTCTGTCTCTGTCTGTCTGTCTCCCTCTCTCTCTTTCTCTGTCTGTCCCTCTGTGTGTCTGTCTGTCTGTTTGTCTCTATGTCTGTCTCTCTTTCTCACCAGTCATGAGGCTCCTTATGAACAAAGTACCGGGGCTGTCAGATTGACAGCATCACGCTGAAGGCCTTTTTGGATAGAACACCACAAACCACCTTAGAGAGAGAGACAGAGAGAGTACCTTTATTTTTTATAAAAATATCAAAATATACACGACAAAAAACACTTACGTGTATCTCTATCTATCGCCTCAAAAGATGCATTGAATCCTTTGTTTACGGTGGCGCGGGATTCAAATGTCACTTGAAGGAAGTTTCCATCTGAGTAAACAGGAGGAGGAAGCTTTTGACCACAAATCTTAATGTTACCAGGGTTTCCATCATGTGAAGACACGTATGATATAAAAACACGGGCACTCGTTGATGCTGCTTCAGCGCAGTCATCGTTTTCACCTGTTACCAGGGTGAAGTTCAAAAAGATCAGTTTAATAATTTTCCCACTGGGTACCGTGATATTCCATGTGGATGTTCTGTTTGTTGGGAAGTTTTTGGGAAAATTAGGGCTCCAAAAATATCCACTCCAACCATTTAAGTTGACTTCAGATGAGTTGCCGGCTGAAAAGGAAAGATCACCATCAGTTATTGGGTCGTTGAGAAAAAAATAAGTTCATTTACGAAATACTTTCCACGGAGCAAAGACGCTCAAGCAGAAATTAGAGCCACAATTTATACCATTATAGGTTATTCTATTAGTTGTAGTTATTTCGGTTAAAACGAGCTGATTTACGCGCTTCCCACTGAACCAAAGCTACAGTTACCATCTGATCATCTAAGCTTAAATTTTACATGCATAGGAAATTATTTAAAAATAAGAGTATCTGCATTTAACTACAGCTTTGGGCACGCGGGCATTTTCAGTAAGCACGACAAAATGTCAGGAAACCTAGGATGAATGTAGGAGTATAAATAGCTCGGTCACCGTTTTCATTTCTCCTGCTTCTTATACTGATTTGTTCAGATAATATTCACGATAGCTTCGTCAAACTGTGAGCTGTCGCGTGCTTGAGGTGTGGTTTCAGAAGCACTCCCCAAAATTCTCCGTGACAAGTCAGTGCGTGAAATAAGTTCATCGGATATTTTATTTGCAACTTGCTACTTCGTCGTCACGTCCAAACGTAACATGAAACAGGTTCTGTAAACGAGCCACTTCAGTATTCAATTTAATTTATTCAATTCTTTAAAATTTATTCTTTGTTCTTTGTACAAAAAAAGAAAAGTGATAGTTTGCCCAGCAAATTGCTGGAAAGTTAAGATAAGTACATGAAAAACACAAATTAAAGACAAGAAGTCACTGACTCTTAAATGATGACGTAGACGATCGTGTATTGTATGAGTGAATATCAGACGTTTTCTGAAATAAATTTAACATGTTTGCTGAGGCTTTATCATTATTGATATCGTACATTAAGGTTGATACGGACTCATAATATGGAAAAATTATTGGAAGCACGTTAGCTTCGAGAAATAAAGGAACTGCATGGTCATGCCAGTCCGCGAAGTACGAAGACAGCTCTTTTCTGAAGAATTAGAATTTTGTTAAGATAAGTCTTGCATGCCTGACCCCAGGCAGCAAGACCATAGGTTAAATAAGGATTAATTAGTGACTTATACATGCTTTGCAAGTAGCCCAACATTTTTATTAATTTTACAATAGAATCAATGTGGTATTTCCAAGAGAGATTGTGATCAATGAGAACGCCCAGGTATTTTATGTGAACTTTTGACTGAGGACCAACATATTTATTCTTTACATTATCAAACATGCAAAGTTTTGGTTGATAAGCGAGTCGCTTTCGGTGACGGGCTACAAAATTTCCCCAAAAAAGCAATAGACTTTCACAAAGCAGACGAGTGGTACTTACCCAGAATAAGAATTATTGATAGGACTTTGAACATTTTTCCCTTGAGGATACCCACGCCGGATCCAATTTCGACAAGCCTTAATTAAAAACCCGTTGACGCGCTTGCGGAACAATAATCTTCATTTTACCAATGTCTCTTCGCCGATTGACTTAACATGAGAAAGTTATCTTAGAATCAACCAATTTTTAGAAACGGATTTCACTATAAAAGTTGTTGCACTATGTTGCAATATTTTGTCATCTTCGCACTCGCACAACACGTACAACTATGCAAGTAGCATAGGCACGTGCACCGCACTTTGTTTGATTTAATGAACCCTCGTCTGCATTGAATTACCTGAAAACTGCATTTATTTTAACCAATCAGAACTAAGTAATTTTTTCATGTATATTATTAGGAATAAAAAAAGGAGGTGAAATTTTTGCAATTACACAACAAACGAACCGAACTTAACGACCTAACATGGGGAAGAGAAAGAAATTGAGTCATATATATCATTGACAACATCACGTCAAAACTGACCAATCATATTACAAGTTTGGTCATATTACAAATGTGACCGATCATATTACAAGTATTTCCAGCGTTAGCCCTTCGTCAAAGCGAATGCCTAACGAAGGGCTAATAAAGGGCTAACCCTAGAAACGACAGCTTTGAAACTCCTTACGGTGGCCAATTTCCTTTATCAACTAAATTACCCTGTAACACCCAATTTATACGAGTCAAATGTAAAAAAGAAGTTATTAAAAAACGTTGAAATGTGGTTAAATGAAAATATCTCATATAAACTTCCTTCGAAGATGATAAAAATCAACCCAAGGATACCTTTCGATATGAATATAACCAATTTCCAAAAAACATGGTATGGGCCAACTAAACTGCACAGCGAGTAAAGGGGTAAGTTTCTAAAGAAACTGTGGTGCTGCGTCGGTGGGAGAGTATAGCAAGTAATTAGTGTTAACAACTGGGTTGAAAACGTAAATTAGCCACCGTAAAGGGTAAAAAAGCTGACGTTTCGAGCGTTAGCCCTGCGTCAGAGCGATTAGAGGAATTATGGGTTGTGTGTAAATAATTCCTAATAATTCCCATAATTCCTCTAATCGCTCTGACGAAGGGCTAACGCTCGAAACGTCAGCTTTTTTACCCTTTACGGTGGCTAATTTACGTTTTCAACCCAGTTGTTAACACTAATTACCTGCTATACACAGCGAGTAAAGTTCACAACGTTTCAACAGTTTGATTCGCTTGAACATCACGTAGCAGATGAATGACAATCTAGATTCTCTTTCATTTGGATTCATTTGGTGAAGGGCTACAGAATTTCCCCAAAAATGCAATAAACTTTCACAAAGCAGACGAGTGGTACTTACCCAGAATAAGAATAATTGATAGGACTTTAAACATTTTTCCCTTGAGGATACCCACGCCGGATCCAATTTCGACAAGCATTAGTTAAAAACCCGTTGGCGTGCTTGCGTAACAATTTTCTTCACTTTGCCAATGTCTCTTCTAGTAAAGGTTGTCAGTTTTAACATGGAACTGAGCAAATAACGTCAAAAAGCAACGATGCTTCGACCGCTCAACGGTCATTGCCAAGTTACAGGATAGAATAATTATCATGCCCCTAGGTAATCAATTGTAAAACTGCTAATTGATACTAACGTAAAACTCCAAAATATTTACATAGAAAAAATTGGAGAAAACTGCGGCAATAATGATAAAAAACACTACAATATTAAATGTAGTAGCTTCACCCAAAACAATGTGTATCCTTGGTTTTCTATGGAGCCAGAACGTGTCAGGATTTCCTCAAAAAACAATAAACTTACACAAAGCAGACGAGTGGTATTAACTCAGAGTAAAAATTGTTAAAAAGATTTGGAACATTTTGCCCTTGAGGATACCCACGCCGGATCCAATTTCGACAAGCCTTAATTAAAAACTCGTTGACGCACTTGTTGAACAATAATCTTCACTTTATCAATGTCTCTTCGCCGATTGACTTTACATAAGAAAGTTATCTTAGAATCAAACAATTTTTAGAAACGGATTTCACTATAAAAGATGTTGCACTATGTTGCAATATATTGTCACCTTCGCACTCGCACAACACGTACAACTATGCAATTATCATAAGCACGAACACCGCACTTTGTTTGATTTCGTAGTAAATAATATACATGAAAAAAATTACTCAGTTCTGTTTGGTTAAGATGAATGCAGTTTTAAGGTAATTCAAAGCGAAAGTGGGTTACTTCAAAGCAAAGAAGTAACAAACCAGACATTCTGATTGGTCAATAGTCAAAGAAACCCACAGATAGCCTATCAAATGCGAGTCTTGGATGTCGCAACATTTGGATACGCCAAAAATTTGCCACCGAACTAATGGCCGGCGTTCTCAGCTGAAAACAGCAGCTGAAAAACAGCTCTAACAACGACCACCCGTCGACGCGTTTGCGTAACAATTTTCTTCACTTTGCCAATGTCTCTTCGAATAAAGGTTGTCTGTTTTAATATGGAACTGAGCAAATAACGTTAAAAAGTAACGATGCTTCGTTCAACGGTCATTTCCAAGTTACAGGATAAAATAATGATCATGTCCCTTGGTAATCAATTGGGTCGTCCCAGTTCACCTCGGAGATGGCAATTTTGTGAATTTTGTTTAGTATACTAAACATATGAATGCTCGGCTGCTGCCATATGTTCCACCATTCCTTGCAGAAAATATGAATATGGATCTTTCCTTGCACGGCCCTGAATTTTATGAAAATTTGTTTAAATGTAAATTAGACTTACTTCTTTTCGAAACTATACCAAGACCGTTAACAGAACAGCTTTACCGGCCCGTTAAGGTACCGGCACCTTCGAGAAATGGCCCCGAGGTCCTTTTCCTTCCCAGCCCTAGTCCCACGCAACAATTTCACCTGACTATATCAGAATATCCGCCATCTTCTCCGTGTGGACATACTATGAGGCTTACATGACACTCATTATAAGTTGTCTTCGACACGAACAAAATGTTGCAATCGGTCTGTAGACGTGTTCCTTTTAAGAGATCTCTGACTGCCCAGGTAATTATATCTGTTCTAGACCGCACTTCATAGGAGTGCTACTCATAAACATGCCTTTCGTGCGTCTGTCGTCCGAGAGATCATAGTTGTGAACCAATCAAAATACAATGTACAATTCAGCGTATAATATAACTCCTTGTAGATAGTTAGTTAGCTGAGTATTCTAAAATTGTGCTGTTAAGAAAAATATAAAATGAGAACATAAATCTGTTATTTTGTAGAATCTTGTAGATAGTAAACTAAATAAATTTGATTACTTGCCATTGATTTCTATACATGATTGTTAATTTGTGTTTAGCCGTTATCAGCTGTCACGCAATAAAAATCTTAAGCTTATCATTTGACTTTTGATATGACTCTCTGGCTGCTCTTCAGTTAAGCAAGAGGTTTCTGAGTCAAACAAAAGATGAGAGTCTCACGATTTGCAGTCAAGAAGATGGCATAAGGAGAATTGTACTAAACAATCCAAAACGAAGGTAAAGCACTTACTCATAATTGTTACTGTGGCAATCACTTTGAGGCTGCAGATTTCGTGTTACTTTCTTACACGCTTTGCCAAGTCATATGGAACCATTGAATGAGTGGTAATAACTATACAAAGTCCTTCAATCATTACCCTAAAACTAGAGAAATGAAACTCATGAGTGCTTGCACGTGAAAGAAACTGTTTGTTTGGCTGGGAACATTGTGCGGATGCTGAAGCCATGTGAAAAATTGTTATTAATTTATTACTATTAATAATAGTGTGCCTTTTTTCCCTTCAGGAATGCCCTTTCCTTGAAAATGCTGGATGCAATTAAGTCAAACCTACTTCAAAATGTAGACTCTGAACTCAGAGTTATTGTCTTGTCTGCCAATGGAGGTGTTTTTTCCTCTGGACATGACCTTAAAGAACTGGTAAGGCCACAGTTCTTGTAGCAAAATGACTAGGTTGCTGAGCTGTGTTGGTTTGGCAGAGGACTTGAAGTTGGTGATCAATGGTATATAAACTGCTTTGGTGCGCTTTAAAAAGCTAAATTTGCTTCTTAGGTTCTTTTACCATCAACAATTTGTAGTTGATCATCACCTTACAAGTTCTTTTGGTGTGAAAAAAATGTTCATTTAAGTTATGTTTTGCAGGAGCAGGCTACCCTTTCAAAAAATTTTAAGACAATTATCACTACAAATCTAGTCCTCAGAAGTAGTTTTAAAATATTCAAACTGGCCCGCAAAGTGTATTGAGCACTGAATGAGAATTTTTTCTATTACAAATTGCAGACAGAAGAAGAAGGAACTGACCATCATGCCCAAATCTTTCATCGTTGCACTGAAGTCATGACACTTGTTCAGGTGTGTAATTTAATGTACTCAGTTTTTCTTTTATTCCCTAAACCTCTAAGAGTGACTAAGATCTAATTTTTCCTTACAATATCACCCCTTAATCTCACATTAACATCACAAGTGTAAAGGAAATGATTGCCAACCAAAGAAACTCTTGATTGTCAAACAAATTCTCTTTGTCAGTACCTTAGGAAATGAACAGAGAACAGTATGGAGAATATGCATATTGAGGTTGGGGAGAAAAGGTTGATCTACTATACCTGATAGCATCAATTGTTACTAAATTTCTGTCATTTCTGTAGTAACACACAGAGAAATTGTTCAAAATTTACTGAAAAGAAAACAAAAATAATTAGTTTAGAACCTCTAAACAATAAAACACAAATTCATTTTTGTTTAAATTTAATTCAAATATTTCAGGATATTTCTGTTCCTGTCATAGCACAAGTGAATGGTAGGTATAGGAATTCAAATGAATGCAAGTGCATTTTGACATCTATGGGCAGGAATATTGGCGAGAAAGTTTTTGTTTCCTAGTCAATGTGCTCTCTTTATTTCTTGCACAATTCTTTGGTGATTGCATACAGTAAAGGAAGGGCCATGGGTTCAGAGCCACTTTAACCCTTTATATCTCAAGAATCCATTAGTAATTCTCCCTACAGTCTTTCATACAATTTATGTTAGTTTGGAGAATTTAAAATTGGATCAACCAATAATGCCCTAATTTATATATTTCTTTATTCTCATTACTTGTCTGCTTTTTATAGTGCTGATAGTGTAAGGAGAAATTCTGTCTTGGTCACCAGTGGGACTTAAAGGGTTAAATCATCAAAACAATAAAGTTGCTCTGAACCAACTGTATAGTACTCCGTATGAGTAAGAGAAACCTTACAGAATTGTGGTTGATCATACCAAGAAAATGGTTGATTAACTAAAGACAAAATAAATGCATATATGCCTCCATGGTTATTAATCTTTTCGCTCTGCAGCTTTCACAGAGTAGTTTTTTGTAATTTATTGAAGGTTCATTTTTTATATAATTTACAGGACTTGCAACTGCTGCAGGATGCCAATTAGTAGCCAGTTGTGATATTGCAGTGGCCTCCTCTAATTCACAATTTGCTACACCAGGGTGAGTATGCACAGAAAAACAAGACTTCAAGGAGAAGAGACACTTTGTACAATATAGAAAATTGTAGAAAAACTGTAGAAAACACCACTTGTTCCTGAAATAAATAGTATGGCTGCCAATCATTTTTGGAGGTTAGCCAAACATTTTATGGCTTGAAGCCAGATACATGTAGCTAAAGAGACAAAGGCAAATTAAAAAAAAAAAGGAGCATTATGTAATTATATTTTATGAAAATTCTTAATAATAGACCACAAACACTAAGAAATATAATTACTACAACCTGTTACTTGACCTATTTGAAGACAGGTCACTAAATTTGAAATGTCCAATATAGTTTTATACTCACCATGGTAACCAAAATGGGCACAGCTTGGAGTGTATTCCATAAACTATCTGAATACCTCAATTTGCTTGAGGTGCCTTCATGATCAAGGAAAACCAAGAACTGCATGCAAAGGCTACAAGACTATGTCTACATTGTCCATCTTCACCTACATCGCTTGTACATGAAATCAGCACGAATAACAAGGCTTGCAGAAATCTCATAAGTCTAAGAATTCATAGTTTTTGAAAGCCTTTATAAATCATTACATTGTTTTATTTTGTTGTTTGGTTGTTGTTTTTCACTTTTTAGTGTCAACATTGGGTTATTTTGTTCTACTCCTGGAGTTGCTTTGGCTCGTGCTGTACCTAGAAAAGTGGCATTAGAAATGTTATTTACTGGCAACCCTATTAGTGCAGATGGTAAAGACATTTTTCCTGGCTAGAGATATTTTAGGATTTTTAAGTGACAGTTGTATCTCTATTTAGGTCTTCTTCACTTAGTGTATTGAGAGAGAAGGCTTAGGATAACATGGTTTAGATCCCTGCGATGTGAACATTTTCCTCCTCCTTATGCCTACCCCCCCCCCCCCCCCTTCAGTAAGAATGTATCTATTTTGCGGTTGACGGCTAGTCACACCAACAGCTCAGTCTACTGATGGAAGCTGGATCATATCAAACTAACAACCATATTGTGTTATTTCCCAATTTAACAGATGCTCTTAAGTCTGGCCTCCTTAGCAAGGTTGTACCTTAGGAAAAACTAGAAAAAGAAGTCAATGCGATTGCTACAAAGATTACCTCATTAAGTCAGCCTGTTGTAGCTATGGGAAAGTCATGTTTCTACTCACAAACCATGAGAGGACGGGATCAAGCTTATATGGGAGTTTTAGCTAAGAATGACAAAAATCTTCTCAAAATTTCTCGCGAAAATGTGGTGCTTGGTCGGTTGAAACTACTGTTTGATGTTTTTTAGCTACGAGGCCCACTAAGATTTGTAATACTTACATTTTGAACGTCTAGAATCTATTTATGTTGCTGCAACTTCATTGAATAATTCCAGTTTAGAGCGCTTCTCAAATGAGTTTTGTCAAAACGAAACCATGTATTTCCAATTGCCAACGAGAACAAAGGAAAATATCACCATAAACCAATAAGATCTCGAATTGAAAGCGAATCACTGCCGAAGAGCGGGAAAACGCAAATGAACAAGACGTCAATCGCTTAAGATTTGTATCTTGTTAGAGGAGGGAGTAACACTAACTTACTATACCAAATGATTAAGTGTACAGGAGCGCTTTTCATTTTACTGTCTAGAACTAGAAGTTAAATAATCTTAAAAGGAGAAAATGACCCTGGTGAGGCTTAAAACGGAATTTAGAGTCATAGCTTTTTTTTTTTTTTCCTATATTCACGTAGCTGTTAATTTTTGTTGCTTTTCAGAGAGGCGGAGGCAGTGATGGTTGAGAACCTGAAGCTTCGTGATGGGCAGGAAGGAATCAAGGCTTTTCTTCAAAAAAAGAAGCCATCTTGGACACACAACTGACTGTCATTAGCTGTAGTTAGTGTCTAAACAATATTCAATTGCGTTGGTTTCGCTTTACTTCACTACGCTCTGTGATTGGTTAAAAAAAACTCACGCCATTCTCTTAACCAATCAGATGTAAAACCTAACTCAATCGGTGCCCGGTCACTCACGTTTCCCGCGCTTCGGGCAATGTTTGAACTCTATAATCTCATTCACTTCTTGTGATATCTCTTTTGTTCTGTTTGGCCGTTGGTATAATTGGGAAAAAACAAGGTAGGGGTTGTTCGTCAGTCCAGTGTTATACTTCAGCAGTCCAAAGAAAAAGGTACTTTATCCTCCCGGAGGAGAATTTTAATTGTTTGTTCACGTGAATTGACCTTCAAAGTATTACATTTGCGCACACGATTATTTATTTAAACTAATGTAACGTTTTTGCATATAACATTTAAAAACAAACTCAACGGATACAACGCACTAAATTGATGATGGCATGAGTCATGTCGAAACATGTCTGCAAAAGATTTTTTCTCGTGAATTTGAAATTTGTTTGAAGAATAATAATTATTAATGAAATGCGTTAATACAAATAAATTCTGAAATTCAAACCTGAACTCGCAGATGTGCAACATAGGTTTCTCATAGCTGAGCACTTGCAATTATCCAGGAATTGCCAGAAAGGTGTAATCATAACTTAAGAAGGAAGTTTTTCCACGCAATAACAAGTGCATACAACGTTGACAAAAGGGAAACCTAAGTTTTCGCCACGACGTAAAATCCACGAAAAGCAATGGTTAAAATAACTCTTTCAATTGAGAGGATTTACCTTCTTCGTCAGTAACAGCACTTTCTTATTTCCCTACCCACTCTGCGAGTTAAATATACCTGTCCCTTCCAAAAAGGTTGAGCATCTTCAAACAGTCGTCAACAAGACTCTCTTCTGCCCAACGACTAATCTTTCTCGTCGTGATGTCACAAACTAGAAATTTGCGCGCGCTTGTATTAACCAATAAGATTCATAATTGATTTCTGACGTCAACGAGAGGATATCTCCCAACCTCTTTCCCAAGGTCCTCTCCTCATGCCTCGACTCAGTGGTAAAAGCAAGTTCAATAATCGTTGGGAAATGCATATATATAGTCAAATAGATCATTTAGTCGACATGAAGAAAAGTCGAGCAAACCAAAAACATCACAGAATTTCAGGTCCTATTTACAACTACTAGTTTCAGTAGTGTTCTTAGCTGCGAGGATCTTCTAATTTCATCTCTCCACCGCAGTGCAAATATGTGAATTTTCATATATCTAAATTACATCACAGAATGTTAAAGAGGAAGTAGAAGGGTATTTCTGTTACACTAGACTTCTGCAGCGACTGAACTTGACCTCTTCCAAAAAGGTTTTAACGCGGACGTGTTAGCTGGAAGAGAAGATTAAGTAACATTCGCTAAAGCAGAAAGGAGGACGTGTACATGTAGGCACAAACTGAAGAGAGATTTTTGAAAACTGGTTTTAACGTTTTCATTTAGTAGTCAAACCCATTCAAAACCAAGTTTAGGATACCAAGTATAGTAAATATAGTAAGGCTCTTCTTTATAAGTTTATAAGAAGGCTCTCTGAAATGAAATAACACAAGGTGACCCTGTTAGCTTCGAGAACGTGCCTCATCTGTTGTGACCACGTGAACATGTTGCTTTTACTTCCTGGTAATGAGTAAATATAAATGAGAGGCGATTTCGTTCAAGACAAGGAACAAGATTAGTTTCGAAAAGATACAGCGAAGACTAAGGAAGGATTCTCCCCTCGATTGAACGAGTTTAAACATGGTAAGATTTTTTTTTTCCATAATTAACTTATACGCCTCTTTTTCCAAACCTTCTAAAAAATCTTCCGAATTTTACGGAAAGTGCAGATGCCATTCATTTGCTGCTAAGCCATAAAAGCAGGCTTATTGTTCGACATCTTCGCAAATATAGCATTAATATCATCTGATGTGCTTTAGCTTTTTCTTTCAGGGTTGTTCAATAATCATAACAGCTGTTGCTATTCTTCTTTGCCTTTCATATTCAAGTGCATCACCGGTGAGTTTTACAAATTGTGAGCGATTAAGAATTCTGTTGCATTTTGATAGTGACTCTGGTGGAAATCCGCCAGCGTAACAGTTCTTTGTTTTTACTGAGATTTTTAAACGATTTCCCGGTTTGAGCAATATCCCTAAGCTAAACCTTTCAGAGAAAAGTTTTGTAAGAGTGAACGCACAGTCGTTCTTAGGCATAGACGATAGAGGATGGTGACTGGGCATGCTTAATTAATTTTATAACTCAAATATTGATTTGGACTTCGGGCACAAATTGCGTGTCATAAAAATTTGCAACAGAAGCCAGGGAAAGCTGGTTACACTGATGAAGACATTTCCGTATTTTAGATCTGAATCGCCCTTACGATCTGTGATTCTCCTCCTGTTTGCATTGCCCTTTTTGGCTTTTTATCTCAATGACCCTCTGAAATACATAGCTCTTTCTTGTTCTCTTTCAAAAACCCTTTTTTTGCTTCTGCAAGTGATATTGGTTTTTTCACCTCGCCACTCAACTACATTTAGACATTTTTTAAATTCTAATTTTTATGGAGTACCTTAATGAATGTTTCTATTTTTGCGCTGATGTAGTTGCTTGATATGGAAATAAGAGTTAAGTGATTTATTCTTTAAATTATCACAGTTCTAATAATAGTAAACACTTCTCCCAAGGTTTTTATCCCAAAAAGCCAGTGACAATAGAATTTCTAGCTTGAAAAATCCTGAAAGTATACATTGTGAAAAAGTTCAGGACGCACGGTTCTTACAGTCACCAATCCCAGCACGGCCACTGTCTAATAATAGCCATGATAAGATAAATTTGTCTACATCTACTGACTGAGATTTGATGGATGAGTTCTTACGTACTCTGTTCTGCCATTCGCAAAGCCTTTGGAACATAACAATGCATGCTTTTCCTTAACAGAGGTTATCACAGAATCCTCCACCTTGCATTCTGAATCTGTATGATCCATCAATACTAGGGTTTTGAGCGAGCCTTCCCTCACTCCATCACTGATTATCGTACTAAATTTTTACAGGTTTCTGACAGGATCTCTGCCAACCTTGAAGTGCATAGGCGCATAGGTAAGTAAAATAATTTTTGAGACGATTAAAATGTAATAGTAAAGTTATTAAATCTGATGCAGTCAGTTGTAATAACCCAGGAGAAACAGATGTTTATTAACAAGGTGAAGTCTGATCGCTTGTGTGAGAGTATAGTCCTCAAAGGACTATTTTTATGAGCATTGTACAGTAATCATGTCGTTTCCTTAATTAACCGCCACCCACCCCATGTTCTTTGGATTATGAATTTTTTTATCCTTAATTTTTGAATTATTCTTTTTTCAATGTTTTTTTTTTGTAATGAGGATATGTAATTACTTGTTCATTTGCATACTTACCAATTATTTTATGTATGTAATGATATTTATTTATCATATATCTAATAAGTAACCCGGTAGACATTGTTGTTTCCTTCATTTCTAACAGCCAGAGGCTTTCCTGGATTAAAGCTTTGCGGCGGAGGAATGCCAACTAATTGCTGGGCCCATGAGTGGAAATATCGATGCTCCTTTGATAACTACTGGTTAACTTGCAAAGTCAACCTTAGCGGGCCTAAATTGGACTGTCCTGTTTATCAGCACTTTTATTATGGCCGTCTGAAATGCTGTTACGTTAAGTGCCCTTAGATAATTGTGTTAGGACGTTGTACAATTTTGTTATTTTACTTAAAGTAATCAAGTTTCGACACAATACTCAATTCCTTAAATTGTATTTTATCTATGTTTCAGTTTGTTATCATCCCAAGTTAAAAAAACAAGCCTGAGAGGCTTTGGAAAAGGATAAAGTAGAATAGTATAATATAATAGAATAGTAGAATATATGATCTTAGCGCCATGTATCGCCCCTCCATCCATTTTAAATATGTAGGCCGACCATGAAAGCCCACAAACTATCGCTGTGCATCTTCATATTGTGTTGTAGTAAACGGATTGAAATTAAAATTGTACACGATTGAAAACTTGTTTACTGGTTTTTCTTTGCGCTTTTTTCGACTTCGTTTTCAATATCTATTCTATATGGAGAGATGTCAGTTCCAATTTTTGTATTTTTTACGATGTCAGAGTCTCTATATAACAGAAAGGATAGGTTGAAAAAATCTAGACTCTAGGTTCATCTCGGTTGCAGTTGCAGTTTATTTTATGCGTCTTTTTCTTTTTTATTTATTTAACACCGCTCGGAACCGTTTGACGAAAAAATATAACTTTAAAACTATGCTTCGATTAAATTCTTTCTTCTTTGAGGAAACATTACAAAATGCAACAAACGGGTAAGGGTGGGACAAGCCTTTTTTTAGGATATCCACTCCAGACCCCTCTCTATTCAGAGTAAGCACCGCATCCCTAGAAAAGGCTGCTTGGTGGCCTGGGTAAGCCGAATGATCGAATGATGTTATTGTCTCTGTTAACAAGCAAGCGACCACGTTACGCCAGACCACCTACATGCAGAGTTATAACTGCGACTTCAGCGCCATCCAGCACCTGTCGTTTTCGTCATGCTCCATCGCTGCAGGTCTTTCCTTCCCGCCTGCGCTCCGTACGTTTAAAGTGAGGACCAGCTCGCGCGCGCCAATCCCACTCTTTAGGCCCAGGGAAGATATAGAGCGGCTCGACAGGCTGAGACGGCTGTAAGATCCGTATGGTTGTAGTTTTTACATCAGAGGTGGTATCCCCCATCTTCTGGCTTAAGAGCCCGCTGTCGGAAGAATGATGTCTATTTACCCATAGCTGGAGCACGGTCTCTCTGTCATGTCCTTGAACCTAGGGTCATTGCACGACTGAACTGTCCATTACACCTGGCTCGGGACTCGTTATTCACTGGCAAGCCAACTTACTCAGAGCTAACCTTCACTGAAGGCCTTTCACTATCCGCCACCTGTGACCCGCTAGGTTTGGGATGGTCGCCACGGATTTGCTCAGAGTCCGTCTTAGTCTAATGCTTTTAAAATAAATGCATATTGTTTGATTTCCACAGTCCTGGTGTGTTATCCAATATAATTTTCCTGCTCCACCTCGGTTCAGCGCTGTCTCTTTCTCTAGAACTTTGCTGAAATCAACCAAAAAATAAAGATTGCGTTACATATGTCACGTTACCTAATTTACATCAAGCCTCGCTTTGACTATCACTTCTCAGAAAGAAAGCGGAAGTGTTGTCCTCAATCTTCGAGGAAGGGATACCAAGCTTTCATTCGGCTGTAAGATTTGTTTTGCTGTCTTCCTCAGTTCTTTCGATTGGCAAATTAATTACAGGTTCGATTGTTTTCTCGGAAAGGGAGGTTTCAATCTGGATGCGTGCCCAGCGCTGCTGAGGTAAGCGATTTGATATATCGCAGAAACATAGAACATATAAACGGAATTTCGCCATTGCTTGACCGGATAACACCAAAGTTTACAGCGTTTTGCCGGATATATGCTTGTATTTCCGTACAGAAAGTTGCTTTATTGCTTCTTTTTAGATTTTCATATCGTTGAGCTTCAATCGTTATGATTTATTCCCTGCTTCTCGCACAACGGGAATAAGTGGCAACGTTTTCGATGCACGCCACGTTTCGGTTGTTCATAGGATTTGCTCAAATAAATATACTTAACGATCAAGTGATCATTTGGTTAAGTTTACATTCGGTTGATAACCATAATTTGTGCTTAGAAATCAAAGTTTAAGCTCCCTGACTCGAAACTTTCATCTGAAAGAAAGGAGAAGTAGAATTATCTGTGTACTCGTTGCTGCATTTAGTTCTTCACTCATACATGAATGCATGTTTCGAGCCCTTATACCGTTAAATATCTTTGTTTGAAGCCCGCGAAATATTAACAGAATCTACCGTGAGGGTACTTAACTTAAGTTCGGAAAGGCTTCAGTGGAGATTATTTCGAAAGGAACAACTCTAAATTTCAATAGTTTTGATACACTCCTTGAATAACATGACATGAAATACTATTTCTTTTCCTTTGATGTAATTCCGTATTGATGAGGGCTTATATTTTCGACTACAGTAAGCAATTTTTGTCAGTCCAGGAGATTAAGCTCGACAGGTTTATGGTTAATGGTGTAATTTTTCCAAATGAATTTTTTATAGAATGAAGTTCATTGAAAGTGAAAACAGTTGAGACGGGAGTAACCTAAGGGAAAAACCCTTCAAATGATCTCATCTTGTCAGTCATTTTTAATATATTCACAGAGACTCACGTTGCGCTTAAAAACGTCAGGAACATGGAAATTTCCCGGAACATTCCGTAACATCAATAACATGTAAGAACTATGAGATAAATACGTATAATTAAATAATTCAGCGACTGAAAAAGGGAAATGAACTAATCAATTGATTGGTGGCTAAATAAGTTAAAGAAAAACAAATGTAGAGATAAAATGGTATTAACTCAGAATTTGCATACAACAAAAATGCAAACGACTTCAATGACTGAAGTTTGTTTGTTGATATGTTTAGAGCGAGGTTTTTGCTTTTTCGTTTGTCGATGGGAAGTGTATCCATCACTGAGGGAAAATAAACCCCCTCCCCTCTATGGGACATTTTTATTTTGTCATAACATACAAATCTTTAGTACGCAGGTTTGTGGAAAGCAAATCTATACAGCATATACATATATATTTCCAGTTTTAGATATTCCATTGAATGGTCCTTCTCACACCCTGAAGACGAACAGGCTGACACCAGGAATAGCAACAGTACAGCCTAGGATCTGAGGAATCCAGGATGGAAGGTAAGTTGTTATCCACAACAAGAACTAATATAAGTAGCGGTCCAAATATTTGCTATTTTAAGCACTGTTTAGCATAAGCCTCTGACTTAGTACAGATTATTCAAATGATGGCTTGATGCCTAAAGTTTTTCTTGGAAACGGAATGGAACAAATACCTAATGAGAACACAAATGATGGTAAATTGTAAACCAGGTCATCGAAAGAGACTTTTTTTTTTCATTGAACCATCTCTCTCTTATTCATTAGCGTACCGAACGCTTTTGACAATGCTAATCCTAGAAGTGTTTAGAAACTTTGTCACGCATGAAACCCAATAACCTGAATGGCCCTTCTCACCATAGAGTCTCTGTAGCTTAGTGGTAGAGCATCAGAGCAGAGAAACTTAAGGGCTTGAGCTGTGATTCCTCGTGAGGGACCCTGTTTGTTTTTTCGTCGCATGCTCATGACTAGTAGAATAAGATATTTCTTTACCTACTTAATAAATGCTTGACGAGTTTTGACTATTTACCCGACATGAAAGGTTAAAACTGTAACAAACCTATACCAATTTTGGTCGATTACTTTTATGTGCCTGTACTAATATCAGAAACGCGAACAAAATCGAGCGATTACCTTACATGTATTTCCTTAACGATGTCATTTCTTCTTAAAGAAAATGACAAAAGCAAGAGCTCCCCGGAAAATGATCAAGAGAAGGACAAAGAAAGTGCTAACTCGACAGACGAGAAGCGTCTTCAGGGTAACTCTTTCGCATACCGGTCTGAACGAGACACATGGCAGGTGGTTGGGCGAGGTCAGCGTTCCATACCACAGAGGGAAGTCGGTAAGAATTACACTTCTTGATTGAAGTCAGACGGCAGTTTTTTTTCAAGACTTTTTCATGGCCAAATATGGCTCAGTAGGGGCTAATTAAGCCCCAGTTCTCGTTGCAGTCACATTGCTTTGGACAGTGTGCGTGTCCATGCACTTTTGAACGCTAAGGCAACGGTTTTGGTGACAATTCGGAGATTGATAACCAGATAATCGAACTGAGTTACACTTGACCTTAAAATTCAGTTCTTTTGATCCACATTACCAAAATTCTGACTTCTGCGTCCTAAAAGCTGCTTTTGCACCAAAACTTTTCTTTATTTGATATTTAATTCATGTCGCGTACAGCTTGAAGCTTATAGCACAGTCAAAAAACTTGCTCTTGCCCTCATAAAGGACCAAGCCTAAAACGTTTGCCACCAATTAAAACATGACAACTTTTCAGCTTCATTCATTCCCCTTAACAAAATTATTATGTTGTATTTCACCACAAGAGCAAAGAGGTGGAGGCTGTAGAAAGATAAATGCAAAGGGGACGCCTCGTGGAAAACCTTCCCCAAGAGTTCAGACACATCGACCAGATACTCAACAGAGGGATGGTAATAAGGGGGCGTTTTCAGCGCGTGGCGACCGCGGCCGAGGGAGTAGGGGAAAAAGAGGACAGGGTTTGGGTGCTTTTCGAGGAGGACATCAAGGGAGAGGAGCTCGAGGTAGGACACCATGTTGCCATTGTTAATTTCTGAGTGAAACATATTATCGTCACACTAGACATTTTCATCACAGCTTCGAGCGCTGGGTTGGGTTGATTTGATGAGTTCTTGGTCTAGACTCTACCGGGTGGGGCCATCCCACTACGAACTCATTCTTGGGAAAAGCAATTCCTTTGGGTAAAATAAAAGAAAACATGCTTATGTCTTTCCACCCGTTTTAACCTTTTTCAATGTTGTTTTGTTACAGGGCCTGGTCATCAAGCCGGCGCAGTGCCACATCAACGCCCGGATCCAGTTTCTTTAGGATTTACGCAACCAGATATCAAATATGAATGGAACATGTTGTATATTCTGGGCTTACATTTCAGGTCAACACGAGATGCTGTGAAGAATTACATAGAACGAATTAGTGGTTATGATGTAAGGAACGTGGATTTGTTCAAACCTAATGGAAAAGCAATAGTAACGCTAAACACTGACAGAATTGCAGGTTAGTGGTAATAACTGCTTTCCTCCAGCCCCGGTTTATTCTGATCATATTCACTCCTTTCAAGCTTTGGGCAGGTTCAAACACTTCCTTGTGGGTAGGCCATCATAGATTGTGCCAGTAAATGTAGCATATTATTCTAATAGGATCGCCCGATTTGTTTGCACATAATGCTCAAAATTATGTTAGTTTTTTTAAATTATGCTACTTTTTCTTTAAGAACACTTTTCAAAAAAAGAAACAATAATGATTTCAAATTATATATACATATATTCTTAATAAAGCATGATATCCTCGTGATCTTGAGTTACACACTTGCTCTAATAAAACACAACTTACTACGGTACTTCATTCCAGACTAGACACGGAGACTAGATGTGTCAAAGTGTGCGATGTTGATATCACATTAGTTATGTTCTGATGATGTCAAAAAATACTAAATGTGATACAACTGTTCTAGCATATCGGATGGCAGTTCTTCTTCCCGTATCTAAAAGTGGTTCGATGCCATCTGGTTGCCTGAGAAAACGGGAACTGCAAAAAATTATGCTTGTTTTCCAAATATGCCAAAAATTATGTAAGCACAATCTATAGTGGCCTACTTGTAAGGGAGAGGGGGATCGGGCCACGTCGAGGAACGACATTTTTACTGAATCAAACTAGATGAGAAATATAGGTTAATTACCTTGATTTCCCGGGAGGACCGGCCGAGCATGCCCTTATTCAGGTTGGGCTTTTTGAAAAACTATTCCTTGCAATGAGTTTCTTTCCTTAGCAGTCTTTGATTTGAAAGTAACTCGTGGAAACTTACTGGCGATTTTTTCAGATTTTGCAAAGATTGTTCAAGAATCGAAGAGAAGGCCGCTTGAAGGTGTAACCGTCTCAATTGAAAGAGCTCCTGAATGTAAGAGCATCTTTGTGAGCGGATTTTCTGAAAATACAACGAAAGAACAAGTGGAAGAGTACTTTGATGCTTTGAGTTCATTAGAAGATGTTGTATTCAGTCCATGGGATGAGAAGAGAAAAGAGAAGAGAGCGATTGTATACTTCAAAGAAAAGAAAGGTAAGTCTCCCGTATTTTTTTTTCTTAAGTATTTTTCTTAATAAGTACGTATTTTAGTTGCTGTGGAAATGTTCATGTCTCCCCGTTATTGTTATTGAACAACTATCCCTTTGGTCTTTAAGGGCACAAATGATTTTCTCCGGCCTAAACATTTCGAACAAAATGATAGCTGCGTGGAGTGCTGTAACATCGTACTTTCTGTCCTCGTTAGGTTTAATTTGCTTACAGTGTATTCCCAATAGAATCACTGCCGCAGAAAAGTGCTGAATTTTTTTTGTAGGCCTAGAACATTTAATTCTATAAAATTTCTCCTTTTCAGGTGTGAAAAAATGTACGAAGACAGATCACTTCATAGATGGAAAAGCTTTACATGTAGAGGCTTTCTTTCCTTTTATGGGCACACTGCTGCCTGTCAACGAACCGTCAAAATCATCACGTCCTACTTCGGGTGAAGTGGGAGGATCTTGGCAGCCCCAGTTTTACAAGGCTGTTGATAAAGACATCGGGGAGTTTTTAATGAAGTCCAACCAAGAGGCCAAATTAAGAGGACTTCTTCATTCGAGTGAACATGCTTGTGTAAGGTGGACAAACGAAGAGGGATATCTGCTGATAAAATATGACACCTCAGGCAAAAGAGTTGACAAGGAGTTTGAGGAGGAAGCATGGAAAAAGAGATGTTTCGATATAATCGACCAATACATCGACGGTTGCACGACAAAAGAACTTTCAGTAGACACAGAGGTTTGGGAGGCAGTGGTTGATCAGTTACCAAAACTGGAAAAACTTCTTCCGAAGTTCACAGCGCAAGTGAAACTACTGAAGTTGTCTCACTCCGTAAAGTTGATTTGCCAGAAGTCAAACATGCCAGAGTTTGCTGACATCCTCGAAAGACGTTTGAAGGACATCAAACAAGAGGAACTCGAGAAAAAGCTAGATCAGAAGACGCTCACCGACATATCCACTGAAAAGCTACAACTTCTTCAAAATTGTGGGATCGAGAACATTTTGAAGGAGGAGTTTGATCAAGATATTCAACTTAAGATTGACTTGAGTAACAAGAACCTTCTAATTAAAACTCCCAAGGGACACATGCCATCCGTCATGACCTATCTTCGGCAGCGTTTGGACGAAATTGGTCAAAACGCAATATCGCAGCCCCCGGAAATTTTAGAAATCTTGAAGACAAAAGTCGGGAAACGAAAGATGACGCAGGAACTTCCCGATGGATGTGCTTTTAATGTCGATGAAAAAAGCAAAAAAGTTATCCTCCTTGGTAGAACACTTTCTCAAACCTGTGCGGGAAGAGAAAAGGCAGAGACCGTTCTGTTAGATGACCGTAGTCTCAAGGTAACCCAGGCTGATAATGACCTCATGCTTTCACCAAAGTGGGATGAGCTTTGTAAGAAGTTAGTAAAACGTCTGACGATCCGTCATAAACGCGAATTGACATGCATTGCCGTCTTTGGGTTCAAAAACGACGTTGAAGAGGCTGTAAAGAAAATGAGAGACTTTCGTAATGAAAAAAAAGCAACCGAAGGTGAATTCAGGCTCGATTCTCCTATCAATCGAAAGTTCTTCACTGACTACTACAAGGAAGAACTTCAGAAAATTGAGGAAGAACTCGCACCTTGTGCGGTGAAGATTTCTTTAGATGAAAGCGGTAATCGAATTAAGTATTCTGGAACAGACGACGGCGTAAAGGATGCTGAAGAACGGTTATATATTCTGCTTGACCAAATCAAAGAAAAGAGTCTCCCTATTCAAACACCTGGCATGAGAAACTTCTTGGCCCAAGATGCGGGAAAAAGCTTTGTTGACACCGTGGAGCGAGAAAACAAGTGTATCATCAGGATTGCGGAGGAAATTGAGGAGGAAGTTGAGGACAAAATGGAAGGAAGTGACGGTGATGAGCTTTCGAACACCAGCAGTAGAGGCGCGGAAGAGCTTGATGATGCTGACACATTTTTGACTAACGAGGGCAAAAAGGTGATCTGGAAGAGTGGAAATATCGAGGAAGAGCAGGTGGGTAGTCTCATAGATATAAATGTATCAAACAATAAAAGTTTACGTCTTCAATTGATTCAAATGGACAGCTATCGTTGTAGGTACATCAGTAAATTGAAGTTGTCAAGTTTAACCCTTTCTCGTACTACTGATAACTAAAAACCTCTCAATGTTTTCATTTGGAGTGGGCCACTGAGTAATTATCTCAATAGATCCGAAAGGAACTATGTCTTTTTTTCATTTCCACTTTTACCTTCTCCAAATAAAGACACAGATATGCACTCGATAAAGCCTGCAACTTAATGTTTAAACTTACTTTGCTACAGGCAGACGTCTTGGTGTGCTCTGTAGGGTCGAAATTTAATCTTACGATCGGTGCAATTGCCAATGCCATCAGCAAAGCTGCAGGTCCGGAGCTGCAAGGGGAGTTAAGACAAAAGACGACAGGAAGGACTTTGGGTGAAGGTGATATTGTCCACACTAAGGCAGGACACCTGAATTGCCGTTACGTCATCCACTGTGTGTGCTGTCCTTGGAAAGGAAATCCTCAGGACGAGCAGGTACGGGAATGACTTTGACTTTAACGCTGCTTTAAGCGTTGGCTAAAACTTGGAAACGCTGTATTCTTGGTTTTATCCTGATGCAGTTTACACTGCCATACTTCCAGCACAAATCGTCTCGTCCCATTCATTTTCTTTTTAATTCTTTTGATCATAGCTTCTGCAGGATCTACTTCGAAAGTGCTTTGACAAAGCTTCGGAGCTTGGTGCATGTTCTATTGGCCTACCACTTGTTGGAACCGGTAATCTTGGTTTTCCTTATGCCAAAGCTGTTCAGATTATGATCCAGGCAGCTGTCGACTACAGTCACGGCAATCCAGATTCTCCCTTGGAAGAAATAAGATTTGTCGTGTTTAGCGGTGATCAGAAAGGAATAACAACGTTCGAAGAAAAATTTGAAGAGTTTAAGAAGGAAAAAAGACCTGAAGTGAAACCTCGAAAGCCACAGGTTCGCCAAAACAATCTAAAACCCGTTCCACTTGATTTTAAATGCAAAGAGGTTCAAGTCGGCGAGCTTTCGTTGAAGGTGTTGAAAGGTGACATAACTAAAGATAGATCAGATGCCATATGTAACGTAGTACCTCAAGATCTGAAAATGAATAGTGGAACCTTAAGCTGCGCTATCCTTGCAGCAAGTGGAAGCACTGTAGAAGATGAGTTACAGTCACAGGCACCTCAGCTCCCAGGAGATATCGTGACTACCTCTGGTGGATGCTTGTCTGCAATGCACATCATTCACATGGTTGTGGGACCAGGAACAAGGAAACATCTTCAAACCTGCGTGGAGAAGGCGCTCAAAAAGGTGGATTCTCTGGGGTTGAAGTCAGTGTCCATTCCGGCAGTTGGTAGCGGAGGACTAGGACAAACAGCTGAGCAATCGGCAGAGGTGGTTTTTGGGGCAATCCGTGCATGCACCGTGAAACCATTTAATTCCATTCGTGAGGTCAGGGTAGTTGTTTTTGATGTTTCTATCATTGGTGCGTACTTAGCGGAGCTGGAAGCAATCCAAAAAGAAGTCTCGGAATCCTCTTCATGTACTGAAGAAGAAGATGATCTCACGTATCACGAAACAGGTGCAGAATCTTCCACTGAGGAATTAAGAAGAAAACATCGCCGTCAGAAGATCATCTTTCACGGCCGCCTGGAGTCTTTTGATGCGGTTGATACTGCCTTGAAAGACGGGGTAATGAAAGCTTGCGGTGATCCTCGTGTAATCAAGCACGAAGTGATCGATCGTCTTTCCAAAGGAAGTATGCGAGAGCTGAAGAAAATGTCTCGTATGCGAGATGTAAAATTGGATCAACCAGAACCGGGGACTATAATGTTGCAAGGGCTCCCGAAAGATGTAATGGAAATCAACTCAGAACTATCAAATGTGATCCAAGAGCACGTGGAAAGGGAGCATAGACAGGAGCTGGCGGAGCAGATGTCGAAAACTGTGCAATGGTACCTGGTCAATACAGGAGGAAAACTCGTTCCTTTCGACAAAATGGCCAATAATGAAATAGAATCAGCCTGTAAAGCAAAGAAACCATCCCTTCTATTCACGCATCAGAACTTGAAGGCTGAAATCAATTTCGGAAATGAAGAGGTAACGTTCTTGAGAACCGGAGCAATCAAGAGGGTCCTGCGCAGAGATGGTAAGCATAGTAAGACAGACGGTAATTTTTTTTTCAGCATTATTTTATATGTTGAGAATGTAAGTCATTCAATTCTTTTCTGGATGTTTAGAATGCGAGTACTGATCTCCAGAGTTGTGTAACCTTCAAAATTCTGCTCTATGTTTTTCAAGAGTATTTAATCTCGTTGGTAGTGGGACTGAAAAAATTCGTACAGAGGAGTGAGAATCTTCCAGTCATAGTTTACCTGATTTGTAACCCTCTGTGCGTTTTAAGCTAAGCTACGTTAAGTACTTCTTTTCTTACCTGCTTTACGGCCAATGTGATATCATTTTTAAAATCAGTATGATTGGCTGGAGTCTTCCGGCACAATTTCCAGATCAAATGTCCTGTTCGATTTTATCCAAATGACCGTGCGTCCCGGGGCAAATCGAAAACAGAGCGTTTGAAAAGTGATTTTGTGGTAAACAAAATGTCATTTGGAAGAGGGGAATATAATGCAATTTGTCGGTCGCTATGAAACTGTTATATTTTTGTTTTAAACCAGTGCTACCTCTTCCTGATGAATGGGATCCCCAGCCTCGAGATGTCAATGGAAAGGAAGAGACACTGCATTTGGTCAGCCTCGAGAAGGACTCCAAGGAATATAAAAAGGTCCAAGAGAAGTTCCTCCAAACGATGCGTGGTAAGGTGGTAATCACAAACATCGAGCGCATTCAAAATCCATCGATGCATAATTCTTATATGGTGAGGAAGCAAACTATGGATGCAAACAATGGAACCATCGACAACGAACAGGAACTTTTCCATGGGACAAAGGCAGAAAGCATCAGAGCGATCAATGTTCAAGGATTTGATAGGAGTCTATGTGGCGCGAACGGTACGTGTATGATGGGGACAAATTTTCTCCATTTTGAAAACTTATGCGTGCAAGACGCCAAGCCATTACCATGTTTGCATGGTAAAGGTGTGGTTGTATTGATGCCAGTAGCTCAGCTAAATAACGCTTTTTCTGTATTCATAGAATCACTCCCTGTGATGGTAACGCCAATGGCAAGTCAAACAGAGGTGATAATTTAACCGGGTTCGTTAGTTCCGTGTTCACACGGAACGAAATTACTGCAGCGTTCGCATGAATAAAATGTCCTGTCATATTTACCAACCGATGTAAAAACTCATAGAAAGCCGCATCTTTTGACGCCATGATCCATTGCTGCCGACAATTTGCTGTAAATAACTTTGATTCACTCTTTTTACACGTTTAACGTTTACAGGTAACGCTTATGGCGATGGTGTTTACTTCGCAAAAAATGCCTCCTATTCCTATTCATACTCAATACCAGGCCCAAATGGTGATTGCTTCATGTATTTAGCCAGAGTTTTGGTTGGAAAATACACCCTGGGCAAGCATGGGTGGAAAAAACCTCCTCCCAAGGACTTCAACAAGCCAGAGATACTTTTCGACTCGCTGGTAAATAAAGAGGAAGATCCAACAATTTTCGTAGTTTTCAACGATTTCCATGTGTACCCTAAGTACTTAATTAGTTTTAAGAAACAGGAATCATGTCGATGATAATTATTCGGCATTCACGTTCTTCCATAATAGACCGCCCTCTAGTTCAGGGAATAACCAGCGTGGGATGTTTGAGAACACGAAATTCATGGATTTCCATTCACAACTTCTCCGTGTCCGTGTAGAGGACTGATTATAAGATAGTGCCCGTGGTACAGTTGGCCGCGCATGCTAAAAGTAGCACCTTGTACGGTCGGTCGGACGGTCGTACATCCAAATTTTTTCGGCTTGATGGGTTACTAGTATTTTGTATAATTATGGGGTTACGCTCTGCGAGCTCCGCTATAAGTAGATAAATAGATAGATGACCTTTATTTATACACAATAATAGCTTAAGCTACAAGCTTGTGAGGTCGTGCGAAGAAAAAAGGAAATTACACGTTAACCCTTTAACTCACAAAAGTGAATTATATATAACTTCCCTCTAAAATATCCATACATTATCCAACAAACAGGTAATGAGATTACTCAAACTTATCAGTTGGAGGTTGTTGTCATGATATAGCAAAAAATTCTTGTAACTAATTTACAAGGAAATGTGTAAAAGCTATATGGGAGAATCAACAATCACATCTTGGGAGTTAAAGGATTATGTAAATATAACTTGAATTTAAAAATAGAAAATGACATGTATTATAACTTCTAAGTAAAAACAAAATGGGAATGTATAAGGCGAGCAGAAGAACCAGAGTAGGTCAAATTTGAATTCTTTAACGTAGTCTCTGATTGGTGGGATTTTTTTAGATTAATGAGACTCGAGCGCTTACTTCTTGTTCATAGTAGTAAACAGTGTTCCATAAACACAGCGCCCCGCCATCTAAGTGAGTCTTTCATGTATCTTGTTTCGAACCTGAACACTGTTAAAAAGGCGCGTCCCTTCAGAGAGTAACTATTTGAGCGACAGTTAAGGATGTTTTCAGAAGTGAGTCGGGGAGAGTGGCATTATAGCCTTTTTAAAAAAAAAGCTTGAAGATGTGTAATTTATAATACAAAGAAAGTGTGGCATCTGTCTTACTCTCCAAACTTCTCGCGTGGCTCATATCTCGATAAGTACACAGTTGATACGGGGAACAATAAACCTATTTAGCTTCAGTTTGTATGTTACGTTTACCCAGGTCAGATCTTAACGTAATTCCCGGCTTTTTTTTGTAAATTATGCGTACATATACAAATGAATAAGACGAAATTTTAAAGAAACAGTTCCTTAGAGTACTACCTGAATGGAACCCCATCTATTTGCTCATGGTCGCCAACTGCTATATTTTTTAATTTTATGCCTCTGCCTGGCAAATCATTTGTTCATTTTATCTTAATTATCTTTTTTAATTGTTTAATTATTTAATTAATTTATCTTAATTATCTTTTTTAATCATTTAATTATTTGATTAATTTTATCTTAATTATCTTTTTTAATTATTTAATTATTATTTTTAATTATCTTTTTTTCTTTTTCATCGTGGTCCGAGTGAGCCTTTAACGTAGCTCAGCAAATGATAAATGTCCTCTTCCTCCTCTGAAAACCCTGTAATAACTCTATCTAGATGTTGAAACAAGTCATTCTTCTTTTTATCTAATTTCCGAAGAAAAGAGTCAACGACATCCTCCTGAAATCTTACGTTCTTTCTACCTTTGCCCTTGCTTTGTCCGTTATAGTTGATACTTCTTATCGCTTTTAACATTCTGCTTGTCTTATCAAAGAATGATTTTCTCTCCACGTTGCTTGGCTGTTTCTCTGCTTTTATTTCCCTTAAAACCATCATCTCACTTTTCTCCATCTCGTCTAGCGTTCGTGAGGCCTTCGACTGTCGCAGCTTGTGACTGATCACATCGAAAAATGCTTTTCTGTCCTTCGAGCTTATGCAAGGATCTTTATTAACAAGTTCGTGCAGTACACTTTGGCCAGCGGTGTTCTTTGCTTCCAGAAGTGCATCGTTTATCATACCGATGAAAAAATTCATGCAGACAATAGTAAGGGTTGAAAGAATTAAGAAGGAGAAGATTTTGGCGTACATTTTGTGAGTCTCGGACAGTTCATTGATTGGTCTAGCTTTCACTCGCCCTAGAGTTAGCTCGAGTTGGAAATAAGTTGCTTTACGCACAGAAGAATAGCGCTCAAATCCAGTGCCAAACATCAAAACACCGAAGTGCAGAAATGCAATAAAGAAAGTCAATAGAACAATGCTAAACGATGACAAGGATCGCGCTGATATCTTCAATGCTTTGGAGAATACAACAACTTGCCTATTCAACCGAATGATTCTCAAGAGCTTTACAGTGACAATAAAAATTAGGACTCCAAGTGCAGCATTGTCTGCTTCCTGCCAAATTATAGCTTCTTGAAAACTGATGTTTGCGTCAATGTTTTCTTGCAACTTTCCCGTCGCTGTATTTACTCTACGTTGTCGTATAAGGTAAATTACAACGGCTAACACAGAAAAAACAGCTTGGAGCATCTCCACCCAATGCCACACGGACTGGAAATAACGAGAGCGATGACTATAAATTCTGAAGATCTCTCTTCCAAAATGCAGAATAACGAGTAAAATAAATAGAAAAAGGCAGATCAAGTAAAACTGAAATGAAGCTGTATCCGAAGAATCACGAGAAATGACATCAATTTGTGTCGAGGCGACTTTGAATCCCGACGCCTCAACTTCGTAGAAGTATGTGGCAACACCTAAAATATTCACTGAGGGATTAAACGAGGAAAACTCTGCGACGACAACTCTTGTTTGCTTGTCTAACCAACAACTTTTTTTTAAATTTGTTATTATGCGATGTCCTGTTTGGTAGTCGTTCCCAAGATCTGCTATAAATCCTTCTCCATGATAAAATGACAACCGTCCCCACTTTGCTACGGTGTCGGTTTCCTTCGCACTTTGATATCGCCATGGCTTCGGGCAAAGTCGTGGCAATTCGTCGTTACTCGTGGAGTTATCAGCAGGCTTCCATCCCGGCTTAAAGCAGGCGGTCTTGTCTTCGTCTGTGTTCGAATACCCTTTGTAGCATTCTTTGAACATTGCAATGGTACAAGAAGCTGCAATTTTGACAAAAATGGATAGTACCAGAAGGTTATTTTGAGATTCATTGTATGTGCTGGTACGCCGCAATTCTTTATCAAAAACGGAGACATGCCCACTTCTGTTGTGCGCGACAAAACGTTTGAAAAGCGCAAAGGAGAAAATTTCATACTAACGTTTGCCTTAACGTACCATCTCTTTTTAAGTATGGTCGCCTCTTTTGGGCCGTTCCCCATGACTTTCGCCAGGGTGGGATTTCACTCCCGATTTTGATTAAGGGCAAGTATTTCCTTCCTGACATAGGAATCCAGGACAATCAACAACGAAACCATTTAAACAACAATTATTTAAGTGGTCTGGTTCCGAGATATTTTTTTCACTTGTGCTCTGCCTTTTCTCCATACAGAGTTGACGAGACTGCAAAACTCAACTTTAAAGTTGGGATACAGGTAGCTCTCTGTTGAGATAAGTCTTCGTGTTTGCCGAAGCATCTCTAATAGTAATTAGTTTCAAAGCTGACATTTCGAGCGTTAGCCCCTCGCTAATTTCACTAACGAAAGGCTAACATTCGAAACGTCAGCTTTCAAACTCTCTACGGTGGCCAATTAACGTTAACAACTCACTTGATAATACTAAATTACCCTGTTATACTCTCCCACCGACGCAGCACCACAGTTACCATATAAACTTACCCCCTTTATTCATTCACCTCATACAGTGTTAGCAATACATGTATCGGGTAAAATGGTGTGTAACCCTTGATAAATATTTAATTTGCCTTGTTATTAAAAGTACAGAATAGGAAAAGACTTACTCGATTTCACTCTGAGTTGCCTTATTCGAGGCATTCCAACAAGTAGAGAATGTTTATTTCCAATGTAGGTTGTTTGTTTCTCTTCTTGACCGTTGTACCATCTGCCAGAAAACACTCCAGGAATAAAATTATCTTGCAACCAGCTCCAGTACATCTTGTCGTCTGCCACCTAAATTGATTCAAAATCAAAAAGTCAATTGAACTTTGTGACTGTATCAGTATGGATAGGCAATCGAAAGAAAGAGGTACTCGTGCGAATTGAGATTAATCAGCACGTGGTAGACGAATGCTTATACACTTGCGCCCTACTTCGTTTTCTTGAATTGGTCGCCTTTTGGCACGTATGTGCGGACACTATGATCACATAGCGATTATCGTTGGGAATCCTTGATACAAGAATATTTTAACAATATTTTGTTAATAATGCAAAATATAGTTTTGCCCGTTCGTGAAAAACGATAAGCAACATATTTTCCTTCTTGAGCCAGAAAAGTTTAATCTTCTACCATTTTTTCAGTCTTAAGAATCCAATTCAGAGAATGCTGCAAGAGAGGTTAATCCTGAGCACAACTGTAGAGTAAATTCCTTTTTGAATAAGTTCATAGCCGAGCAAACTTTACTCACATCACTAAAGTTTGGCAAGCCATCTCGGATTGATTTTGTCATCAGGTACCGATGGTCATTTTTGTTTCCATAGCACACTACCATCAGCAAGAAAACGAAGACCAAGTAGATACCCAAATCTGCGAAATAACGTGACAGGTTCTCTTTCTTGGCTTGGCTTCTTCTCATCTTTTCCACATCTGACAATTTCAGCTTCCAAAATCTTTCTTTCGAGCTGCTACTTTTACCTTGATTAGAATTTTCGCATTCTAGTACCTCTGATCTTTTAGCCTTTATTTTGAAAATGGCTGCGAGGACCAAAGCTGTAAAGAACAATTTTACTGGTTCCGTGAAGGTCACATCCTGCGCAAGTGAGACGAACACTGAGAAAAGCCACTGCTCGCTAACAGTCTTTTCCCAAATCAAACTGTAGAAGACTGTAAATGTGGCAGAAACACAACAAGAAAAAAATAACCCGAACCAGGCGATACAATGGATTACAGCAGCTTTAAAACAATGGTTATCGTTACTTCTGGACCTTTCGGCTCCTTTTCGAAACAATAACACTATGAGTATGTTTATGGGTGCCACAATAAGTGCACTTTCAATACCAGTAACAACTTGTCTCCACGAGAATTTCAACGGTCCAACTTGGATGGGCTGTTCATATTTGCCATCTAGCTTATAGAACATCGCGTTAGCTAACATAGATGCCAGTAGCAATGAAAAGCAGCAAGAAACCCGCTGTACTCTTGTAAAGCGGCTTCTTATTGGCTTGGCTGCAACTGAAATCCAAAGATGCGACTGTGCGAGGCCTCTCCGCCATAGTCTTGCAACCTCGCTGCTGAAATCTAGTTGAGTTGCAGTTGAGTCAAATATTCGCTCAATACGCCCATCTCCGCGCTCAAGAGCGAACCACTGACCGACTATGAATTTCCACGACTGATCAGATTGTACGTCACGGATCAAAATTTCCTCTAAAAACCAGGAGGGACTGTCACCAGAGTTATCATGACCAATCCGCACTTCTTGTATTGCACCAAGTGAGTTGTTAACATTAAGTACAAAGAGGTCTGAATTACTTCGAGAGAATGACATATCATCTGCACCAAGCTCTCCCTGGCAAAGCCGAAGAATGCCACTATTTCCATCAGAACCGTAAATCTCCATGGCAACTTGAGCAGTTGTGCCAGAGTTCTTCCAGACCCCTGTAGTGATCACTATTTCGTACTCGTATGTACAGTTTGATGGGGCTGGAAGTTGTGTCGGAAGACCAAGCTTAAAAAAAAGAAAAAGGCCTGTTAAAGATATCTTTCACGTTATTAATCACTAGCTGTTCCGCTTTTCCCCTTTTTTTGTGGAGGGGGGGGGGGTGGGGGGCGATAAGATACAAATAAGATTACGAGATGTAATAGTGTAGTTTGATCCTCCGGGTGAGTGTAGTCCTGAGAAGGACTGTTGTCGGTAATGGTGACTGACGTCTCGACAACCGGAGCGGAAGTCATCATCAGAGCAAAGTGATACGGTTTTTATAAACTTTTTGGTCAGTTTTGCCGTGATATTATTGGCTGTAAGACTCAAGTGGCGTAGGCCAGTCGGGATTAGTCGGTTTCGATCTGTTAGTGAAGTTAGGTCGTTCTGTTCGGTTCGTTTATAATGTTAATGTCGTGAATGAGTCGTTTGTATGGTGCCGGTAGTGGTTGACACCTGTTAAGGGAAGTCTGTTCCGAGTTAGTAAACCAACTTTCCAGGGTCAGTCGTTGAAAGTAGTTGGTGCTGTAGGTTAGGCATTGCGCAGAGTCCCAGTAAATAGTGTGGTTCGTAAGTCGGTGATGTTCAGCAATGTAATTGTTGACATCGCCTTTCCTAGTCGCTCGTTTGTGTTCAGTCGGTCTAGTTGTGAGGCTTCTGCCGGTCTCACCGATGTAGGAGGCGTGTCAGCCAAAAACATGTCTTATTCTCTCTGCAAAACTGACCGATCAGTTTATACAAACCGGACTAAGTACATTCGACTGACAACAACCTTTCACTTTACTCTGATGATGACTTCCGCTCAAGTTGTCGAAACGTCAGTCACCATTACCGACAACAGTCCTTGTCAGGGCTACACTCACCCGGACGATCAAACTACACTATTACATGTTACCCTCGGGTTAAAACCATTTACTGTAAGATAAGGAGAGCTTCAGAATGCTGGGAAACTCCAAGATTCCAAAGTGAATAATATATTTGTGCTGCAACTGAAGAACAGGTTTCAGGCCTTGGCGGGCATGGAGGATCTCATGCAGTCTGAAACACACGACGCCTTGCGGCGCAAAGGAGCTGAAAGCCTGAAACCGCATGTGAGGCACCATTATCAAGCTGACCCGGAGGAGACGGGAATGTAGGACCTTCGTTGCTTCCCTATGTTACAGCCAGTATAATAGGCAGGAACTACAAGCCACTACTCGCCAAATTCTCTTTCCTCACTCGCCAGCTACTTTCCGAATGTACGATAGTTTTTGGAGAATATTTTGAAATGTATGTGACCTCAAACAAATCTATATGTATTTTTCTAAATGGAGAACTCACTCAATGAACCGATGCAAAAAAAACCTTGTTTTCATACTCACATCTCTTCCGTCGCGTTTGTCAGTTTTCCTGACAATAATGAGTGCGATCGTATAACAGAAGACGATCGTAGCTAACGTCACAATAACTGCAATATTTCCAGTCTCTGGTAACCTATTAAACTCCACTTGAACCTTGTCAAAGTCGATAGAATTCGGTTTAATTAAGAGACTTCCTCCAAATGCTGTCAGATGGTTACAACTGCAGTTTATAAAACCATCTGTTGCAGCTAAAACCTGCAAATATTCACAAAAACAGAATGCTTTGGTTCTCATATCTTTCAGATCATACTGTTGGCACCAGAAATGGTAATCAAGTTTACTGCATTTTACTATAAAGAATAACTATTTGAGTTAAAAGTAGTTGTCATCGCCATTTTTCCAATGAAACGAATATCATCATATTATCATCAACACATATATTTGTCCAAGATTACACACGGATCCATGAAGTCTCTGAATTGTGTAGATATTATTGTAAACTTTCAAACAGATTAACCAATTATTCAAATAACTAAACACCCACCCGACAGCCAGTTGTTATCCACATCTCATGCTTATCCGACCAGAACACACAGCTTCCTAAAGTCACCTTAAGAGTGTAGTTCTGATATGTTTTGGAGTCATAAACTGCGCCACTGACTAGGGTGTCTTTGACTACGACGCTAAGGAAACCAAGATAGTACTTTCCCGGACGTTTAGCTAAAGCTTCTATCGGTGTAAGTGGATTCAAAGAGCACTCCGTTTCTCCTTCTTTTTTGCCTTGCGCAGTTGGCTTCCACACGCAATTACCGCTATGGGAGATAGTAGCATTGAGGTCATATTCTTGGGTCGTTGGCCGCTGACCAAAGCGCATGTAAACAAGGAGATGTACAGTTGGATCTTGCGGTAAAATTTCCAGTATCAGTAGGGTATTTTTGTACGTGACATTTATCTCGTGGAAACGTAGCTCATCTTTCTTTATAAAATACCATGACTTCTCCTTGGAAGGTGTTTGTGGTTTTAACGGCACAACAATGACAATTTCTTCGTCTAGACTTGATACTTCCAACATTTCGCTGTTGTCGTTTTTCAAGTTCAGGACTAGAACATCAGAGTTGACTCGCTCTTTTGTACTGTGCCAAGTGTATGGGTTGAATGAAATAGACACCATCTACAATCGGTTGGAATACATCAAGTCATTCTTGTTGACAGAATAGTATTGAATTATCAAGTACAGCGGTTGTTTAATTCATGTGATGATAGTCACCAAAGTCCTCAAATCAGTTGTAAAAAAAATCGTGTATGACTTAGAAAAGGGAAGCTCTGCGAATCCTAGTGAAAATTAAACGAGTTCATATTCATGTAAGATCAACTTGGTGTTAACAAGATTGGTAAAAGGCTTCTTGCGAGCGAGATCCAGAATATTGCACAATGTGCTCTTACCTGAATATCAACGAAACGTGTTCCGTTATTTTTGGGAACTAGTTCTGTTCTGTTCGGCGGGAAAATTAACCGACCATTTCCTCCTTTTATCTCCAACCCTGCAAGTCTCTCAGGGGTGTGTCGCCCTAATGTCATGGACAGTTCTCTCGTTGTGATCGATGTCATATTTTCATCCGGCACCTTTAGAGCCAGCACTGCGGCCGAAACTTCACCAAGGACCTTGATAGAAGTATTTACCAATGATTTACCCTGTACGAAATATCAAAGAACAAAAGCAACTTAATCAAATCTAAAACAAATATATTAGAGGTGATGAAATTCTTCGAGTAAAGACGTCCATGCTTTAGAGCGAACGCTAAGTCATCACTGCATTAGACCTTACGTCTTTGATTTAGACTTATCGTCCTTTAGATCTAAAGGACGATAAGTCCTCTTATGCCATCGGCAATGCTGAGAAAGAAATTTATACCGTTGTTAAGAAGAAAGTACCGGACTGGCGTGTCGTGCAATTACCGCGTGTGCGCTGAGACATTTAACGTTAATCCGTCGTAAGCAAGTTACGCTTACGATTTCTCGCGTGTGTGTTGTCGTAGTTTTAGTCGCAATTTTAGCCGCATTTAGTCGCAATTAGTTGCAGTTTTAGCGGCATTTTTAGTCGCATTTGGGAGATTCTCGTTATCGCTCCCAAACAACCGTAATCAAATGTATAGTATCATTTAAAAACAATTATAAGAATTCTTTCTGGTAGCAAATTCTCCTGATTGCAATCATTGTGGTTGGCCAACACTGATTACAACTTTGTTGTACAATTTCAAAATAATCTTTTCACAATCCAAACTTTTTATTGTGTTAACCGATGACTGATACACGACAGGAAGGCATGGCCAGATGTACAGTGAGTTCATCTCTCAATGAAAACCTTTTGAAATGTGTCTTCACTCGCTTACATAGCTAACGTAGACTAAACGTCATAAGCTGACATAAATACGTCTTATAGTTTTGAAAACCTATCTGATTGATACCTGTTCCTGGATATTTAAACTTTCATGACTTGACGCACTCACTGCTCCTGCTTTTACCACTTTTTCAAGACACAAAGCTAAGTTGTGTGCAGATTGAGGTACCAGAGGAATTTCAGCTACGTTTTTAGAATAGGAAGTCCTCCAGAGAAGTGAGGTCATCGAGCGAATAGCAGTCAGGGATGATTCCTGTTAAGTGTTAATTATAAGTGCGACAAAACGTTTATATTCGATTATTTTTTACCACTACAGGATGTGCCGATTGTTCAGTTGGTTTTGCACCCTTACACTACACATATGAATTCAACAATTAAACAGCGTTTTTTTCTAAAAGAAACACTAAAACAACAATTAATTGCATAAATGGCCATTTCATCCTTTTTTCCACGATGAAGAGGGACTTTCGATCGATTATCGCCTCTTTTCGACAGTTATAATGGAAGTCCCCGTAAGGCTTTGAGGTCGAATGAGGAATTACGCCTCGCCATAATTGGGGATGTAATGCACTGTCACCTTTGCGTTTTGGTTGTATGCTATCGAGGTAAAAGTTACCCTATCACCAAATTGATTCTATTCAATCAGACCAGAGTTGAACTGACTATACAGAGTTAAAACCAGCACCAGAATTCGAAAGTGTCATTTAGACGCTATTATTTTTACGAACGAAACCTTGAATATATCCTTCAGGGAATTGAACATGAAACTAATGAAGACAACCCACTGCTTCCAAATGCATTATGAGCTGCTCATAACAATTAACTCACCAGTGACTTGTGAGACACTTTCTCCGCCACCCGTAGAGCAGAAAAAATCACAGAGGAGCTTTGGAGCAGCGCTGAGATGCTTTTCACTTTCAGCGAGACAATCCTCTTGATGACTAAATCTTGAATCTACAAGCACAAGAAGATTTGTACGTTTCAGTGTCTTGAGTTATAAACTGAATCTACAATGTGTGACAGATGCGTTGATATATTTAAATCACACATGGGGAATCATCACTGGGATGGCCCGGAACAAACAGAAGTGGAGGAGCTTTACTGTTGTCATATTTGCTAGCCAGTGTAATGAGCAGTAATAACTAACTACAACTTATATGTAAATTGTGTACTATTGTAAGCTTTGCTTACCCTAGCTTTATCTTGTGAATCCATTTTAGTATCAGTTGAAATAATTTGGAGAACAGAGTTTGCTATTTGTGCAGCTTTATCCAAGTCTCCATTGTTAATGGCTTCATTAAATGAGCTGTCATTCGCTGTGAGAATGCCAGAGACGTTTTTTATTCCCAAAGACTGTGGAGGCTTAACCTAAGGAAAATCAAAGACCAACTTCAGTCTTCTTATATGGTTATTATTCGATGATTTGAGTCAAATTAAACGGGTTTTGGAAAGAAGATTGATAAAATGCCCTGATGCTAGTATGCCGAATTTGACCAAGAACAACTTGGCTCTAAACCGATCAGATGCCAAACGAAAAACTTGGTCTTTAATCACAGTTCGTAACCATACATCGAACAAAAGTACAAAAATGGTTGACAGGACGGTAGTAGGGGGAAACTAAATTCCCATGCTAAGACATACCCTCCGAAAATAAAAATAAAAATAAAAAATAAAGAAATTTTAAAAAAACTGGTATTTGGGGTAATTATGAGCGGAGGTACTTAATTAGTGAAGCTTTAAAAGACTGAAGGCTAGGGGATGACATTACTTCAGAAGGCAAACAGTTCCAATCGTTAATATATCTATTAAAAAAAGAATATTTAAAATAATTTGTACGAGCAACTTTAGGCCTTATTTTATACTCATGCTTACTTCTAGTTCGAGTTATTCCAATAATATCAAAGTAATGATGGCAATTGATATCACAGTGACCAAATATAATCTTATACATTTGAACTAGGCTAAGGTATTGCCTTCTCAGTTCTAAAGAGTCCCATTTTAACTCTATAGGTCTTTCAGGATATTCTTTGTCTGGGTCACATATTAGTCTTCTATGGTCGCCCGTGTTTTCCTGCGCCACATATTAGTCGGGACTCTCTTCTCTGGTCGCCCGTGTTTTCCTGCGCTACTGATAGTTTGCCTGTTTTTACTTTAGGTCTTCATTGGTAATAATCACTCAGACCTTTGCTATGATTGGCTGTCAATTGAAAACTGCGCTATCAGAAATTAACAGCCTACCTTGACCAATAGGTAAACGGCAGGGGCAGACGCACCGACTTTATCAGTCACTGTAAGGATGAGCTTTATAGAATAGTCTGTTAAAATGTCGCCGGACGGTAGCCAAGAGATAACACTGTTGTTCAAGCCATGATATAGCATGCTGCGCACACCATTCTCTAGTTGATAATGAAATTTGTAGGATAGAGGATTCTGATCACTTTTCCAGTCAATACAAGTCAGGTTGAAATTGGTTTTTAGTGAGATGCCGCTTGACGGATTTATCCCACATATCCCCCCTGTAGGGGGTAACGCGGTGGTGAAGTCGTAAGCGCTCATCCCTTGTAAACCGTCTCTAGTTGTCGCGAATAGTTTCAAGCGGTAGTTCTTTCCACCAGTAAGGGATCCTTCCTTGATTACTATGTAGCTTGAACCGAGCGGCGTGTCAGTGATAGGCTGTAAATCCTGCTTCCTCCATACAACTGACGAATTGGACCTGTAGAGCTCGTAGAGAATCCATTCATAGGAAGATATTTCAGAGCACTGTGATCCGTGGCATTGCGCCTGGACACTGAGCTTAACTGACGGACTGACGACCTTGAGTCCATGGTTTATAAGGAAACTGAAAATATAAAAACATTGAAAAACAAATATCATAAATGATTGTTATTTTTAATTTGTGAGACAGGCACGTTCCCTGCTGAGTAGCTGAGCGTGGAAGTGAACCATAAACGACTTCGGACGTATCTTTTGGGGCGCACTCGACAGAGAGGCTGAAATTACGCAAATAGGGGAGCTGTAAAGTTTCCTTTGTTTTCCTTCAGCGATCCAATGAGAACCTAAGGTCTTGCAGAGACAATTAAGGTTCAATTTTCACCTTTAATCTGAAAAAAAGGGCAATAAAAAAGGAAAAATAAAACAACCAAAGAGAAAAAACTCGCACCTTTGGGATATTTGAAAGGGGTTAAAATTCTTTATATGGATGATTTGATAAGCGCTTGCATTGCGACAGTCCTTGGTCACGACCAGTTTCACTATGTAGGTCTTGTTTGGAGACATGGCTGAAGTATTTAAGATCATTTGTACACCAGAGGCGTTCCTAGAATAGTGGATCGTTGACTCGTTTACTCCTGTGAAGACATCTTTTGTTTTCCAACCCCGTCCGGAGAGGTTATTATTGATCTCACCATAATACCAGGTAAAGCTCATTCCTGAGTGGTTGCCTTGTCCGACATCAGGGTCGTATGATAATGATGCGTTCATCATGATGGTTTCGTTGACTCCGCGGATTACTTCGTCGCCTCCGTAAATGGCCGCGACAAGATCCGGTTTCCTTTGGCAATACTTCTTACCTTAAACAGTAAAATTAAAGGCATTTACTATAAATAGCAGAATTGATTTTCTTCACGTTGTTATCTTTTCAGGGATGATTTCTTAAAATGAAGCATCATTTATCGCCATTTCGGGTAAAACTTGCTGTCTTCAGTTACGAAAGAAGGACATACACACTTGCAGCTTTATCCATGGAAGACGCAAGGTCAAAACTGACAGATTGTGGGATCCAGAAAAAATAAATGTTGATCAAGAGGAGATTAAGACGATAAGGAACAGGATTCGACCCTGTCCTTTCACACCTAAACTTCCTATTCGAGTTTGCAACCCTTCTTCTTTCGTTTCTTTCGTAAGACCGTAACAGTAAAAAAAAAAAGCCACACACACACATTCACACGCAGTCGCTCTACAAGTAGTCTAGCTTTGTGCTCATAGATTTAATCGAGCTGAAAAATCATTCATAATGTGCAGTGTTAAGGGCTATTTTTCTAATTTCTTACCTTTTTGTCCATCGTCCACATAATATTCTGCCTCAAATCCCCGATCAACTGTTTTTCCCGAATGGAACCTCACGAACATTTCGTGTCCCTTAGACAAAGTCTCATTCAGGATCGATCCATCACAAAATCGCGCTAGAAAAGGAGAGCTTGTTGAGCCACCATCGTAAAGCTCAACATAGGAGCAAGAATCCGAATTACAATCGGCTGCACATGGACTAAGGGCAAAGTCAGTGAAGGCAAACTTTATCTTTTGACTGGGAGATCCTGTTATTTTCCACGTACAATTGGTAGACATGTCGTAGTTACTCATTGGGTAGTTCGGGCTGCTTATCTTTCCGTTACTAGAGAGAGGAACTACTTCCTTTGGACAAACTGGAATAAAAATATTTCCGTTGAAATATCTGAGAGGAGAAAAAACCATTGCTATCATTCCTTCCTCTTTTGTTCTGGTCGAATGTCACTTGAGAGGGAAGGCACCTTAACAGATATTCTTAATGAGGGAGGCATTGAGGCCATTTAGAAACCGCAAAACCGTAGAAAAAAATCATCCAACACCAAAAAGCCGGAAAAAAAATTCGATCTACCTACGTGTAGGCTTACCCTCCCCTCCCCAGCTCACCTTGGGGGAGGGGGAGGGTACGGCTACACGTAGGCTACCTAGGGATCCCTGCGATATTTCAATTGGTTTGTCAAGTATTCCACTCGATAACATTTGCGTTCAGCAGCTATTCGAGATCAGCAGTGGAGGTGCGTAATTGCCAAATAGGTCAAATAGGAAAAATCAAAACCGCATCAGATATCAAATCCGAAAACCCGTTAGTATTTTTCGCGAAAACCGAAAACCAAACGCTAAAGAACGGAAAATCTGCAAACCGCGATGAACACCAAAACCGAAAAAGCGACGTTTTTGGCGTAGAAACCGAAAAAACCGATCTAAAAAATAGTCAAAGCTACAGAACCGAATATCCCAATGCTCCCCTCCTTAATGGGATTAGCTAGCAAGGCAACCATCGGAAAAGCGACCCGTGTGTTTAAAATTTTTGCTTCATACTAACAATATAAAACAGCTCTTCTTTTATGGAGGTAGCCTTAGTCATCAGGCATATGATTTCTGGATAACATGTTCCCTTAACCACTTTCTTGAAAAATGGCGTTCTCTATTCCATCTTAGTTGAATCTTTTTTTTTTTTGCTCCTTTTGCAGTTATTCTCTTATTTTGATGCTGCATAAGCATGTTTCATGGAAAAGACGGACTGACGATCATATATATATGCTACTTACTTGGAGGACTGTGGTTCAACAGCTTGTAAGTTGCCCTAAATCCGTTATAATCCATGTTTGTATCATCGGACACAAACAGCACCCTCAAGCTTTCATGCAGTGAATAAAATTTTACAGGAATATTCCTTGGTGTGCCACACAGTTTTCCAGGTAGCACTTGACCACTGAAGCTATTCTGAACTTCCATAAAATCACACGAGCACGCAGCGCCACCACAACGTTGAAGATAATAGTCTTGTATTGTGAGCTCAACACGGTATCCTTGTTTCCCTATAATCTTCCAGCTACATGTCTGGTTGAATGGATAGTTTCTTGGATTAAACGGAGAGGACAAATAACCTGATATTTCATCGAGGATCATATCTGTAGGACACACTGAAAAAATTTAAAAAGTCTACGTGAGGTTGAGGACAATGTCTCTTATCTACTGTAATTACTGAGTTCACGTAAAACAAGCTTTCGTTTATTTGCGATAATGAAATGTGCGCTCAAAGCTTCTTTCTCTTTCGCTGTCTCTGTCTGTCTTTCTGTCTTCCCGTCTATCTCCCTGTCTCTCTTTCTCTGTCTGTCTGTCTGTCTGTCTGTCTGTCTGTCTGTCTCCCCCTATATCTGTCTCTCTGTCTCTCTGTCTCTCTTACACTCACTGGTCATGAGGCTCCTTATGAACGAGGTATCGGGGCTGTCAGATTGACAGCATCACACTGGATGCCTTTTTAGATAGAACATCACTAAACCAGCTTGGAGAGAGAGACAAAGAGAATACCTTTATTTTTTTTATAAAAAAATCACAATATACACGATCAAAAACACTTACGTGTGTCTCTATCTATCGCCTCAAAAGAGGCATTGAATCCTTTGTTTACGGTGTTGTGGGATTCAAATGTCACTTGAAGGAAATTTCCATCTGAGTAAACAGGAGAAGGAAGCTTTTGACCACAAATCTTAAAGTCACCAGGGTTTCCATCATGGGAAGCAACGTTTGATATAAAAACACGGGCACTCGTTGATGCTACTCCAGCGCAGTCATGGTTTTCACCTGCTTCCAGGGTGAAGTTAAAAAAGATCAGTTTGATAATTTTCCCACTGGGTACCGTGATATTCCATGTGGATTTTCTGTTTGTTGGGAAGTTGTTGGGAAAATTAGGGCTCCAAAAATATCCACTCCAATCATTTAGGTTGACTTCAGATGAGTTGCCGGCTGTGAAGGAAAGATCACCATCAGTTATTGGATCGTTGAGAAAAAAATAAGTTCATTTACGAAATACTTTCCACGAAGCAAAGACGCCCAAGCAGAAATTATAGCCACAATTTATACCATATAAGTTATTCTATTAGTTGTAGTTATTTCGGTTAAAACGAGCTGATTTACACGCTTCCCACTCAACCAAAGCTACAGTTACCATCTGATCATCTAAGCTCAAATTTTACATGCATAGCAAAGTATAAAAATTAGAGTATCTGCATTTAACCACAGCTTTGGGCACGCTGACATTTTCAGTACGCACGACAAAATGTCAGGAAACCCAGGATGAATGTATGAGTGTAAATAGCTCGATCACCGTTTTCATTTCTCCTGCTTCTTATGCTCATTTGTTCAGATAATATTCACGGTAGTTTCGTCAAACTGTGAACTGTCACGTGCTTGAGGTGTGGTTTCAGAAGCACTCCCTAAAATTCTCCGTAACAAGTCAGTGCGTGAAATAAGTTCATCGGATATTTCATTTGCAACTTGCTACTTCGTCGTCACGTCCAAACGTAACATGAAACAGGTTCTGTAAACGAGGCACTTCAGTCTTCAATTTAATTTATTCAATTCTTTAAAATTTATTCTTTGTTCTTTGTACAAAAAAAGAAAATGGCTGGAAAGCTAATCGTGACGGGGTAAGATAAGTACATGAATAACACAAATTAAAGACAAGGAGTCACTGACTCTTAAATGATAACGTAGACGATCGTGTATTGTATGAGTGAATATCAGACGTTTTCTGAAATAAATTTAACATGTTTGCTGGGGCTTTATCATTATTGATATCGTGCATTAAGGTTGACACGGACTAGAAAAGTTATTGGAAGCACGTTAACTTCGAGAAATAAAGGAGTTGCATGGTCGTGCCAGTCTGCGAAGTACAGCAAACGAAGACGGTTTTTTTCTGAAGAATTAGAATTTTGTTAAGATAAGTCTTGCATGCCTGACCCCAGGCAGCAAGACCATAGGTTAAATAAGGATGAATTAGCGACTTATACATGGATATTTAGTCGTAATGGTCGAGGTACAGAATGGCGTAGCTTTGCAAGCAGCCCAACATTTTTACTAACTTTGTAACAATAGAATCAATATGGTATTTCCAAGAGAGATTCTGATTATTAAGAACGCCCAGGTATTTTATATAAACTTTAGACTAAGGACGAACATATTTATTCTTTACATTATCAAACATGGAAAGTTTTGGTTGGTAAGCGAGTCGCTTTTGATAAGGATGAAAAATTACAATTTGGACTTTTTAATGTTAAGAGTTAGTTTGTTGGCTGTCAACCAGTTGTAAAGGTTTTGTAGCTCATTGTTGACTATTGTCTCCAGATCTTTCAGATTTTTGTCCGCATACAAGTATTTCCAGTGTTAGCCTTTCGTCAGAGCCAATGCCTAACGAAGGGCTGATAAAGGGCTAACCCTAGTAACGACAGCTTTGAAACTCCTTACGGTGGCCAATTTCCGTTATCAACTAAATTACCCTGTAACACCTAATTTATATGAGTCAAATGCAAAAAAGAAAGTTATTAAAAAACGTTTAAATGTGGTTAAATGAAAATATCTCATATAAATTCCCTTCGAAGATGATAAAAATCAACCCAAGGATACCTTCCGACGTGAATATACAGGCTTTACAGGCTCGCATTTGATTGGCTATCTGTGTGTTTCTTTGATTATTGACCAACCAGAATGTCTGGTTTGTTACTTTCTTTGCACTGAATTAACCCTCGTCTGCATCGAATTACCTAAAAACTGCATTTATCTTTACCAATCAGAACTGAGCAATTTTTTCATGTATATTACCAGGAATAAAAAAGCAGGTGGAATTTTTTTCAAAGACCACAAATTGCACTCACCCTACGGGCTCATGCAGTTTTGTTTTCTTTGAAAAAGTTACTCGTGCTTATTTATTCCAAATTGCACTCGAAATCATGTGATTACCTATACGAATAAAGGTTGTCAGTTTTAACATATAACTGAGCAAATACACACACACTTGACGTACACACTTGCAGCTTTATCCATGGAAGACGCAAGGTCAAAACTGACAGATTCTGGGATCCAGAAAAAATTAAATGTCGATCAAGAGGAGATTAAGACGATAAGGAACAGGATTCGACCCTGCCCTTTCCCACCTAAACTTCCTATTCGAGTTTGCAACCCTTCTTCTTTCGTTTCTTTCGTAAGACCGTAAAAGTAAAAAAAAAAACCACACACACACATTCACACGCAGTCGCTCTACAAGTAGCTTTGTGCTCATAGATTTAATCGAGCTGAAAAATCATTCATAATGTTCAGTGTTCAGGGCTATTTTTCTAATTTCTTTCCTTTTTGTCCATCGTAAGACACATGATATTCTGCCTCAAATCCGCGATCAGCTGTTTTTCCCGAATGGAACCTCACGAACATTTCGTTTCCCTTAGACAATGTCTCATTCAGGATCGACCCATTACAAAATCGCGTTAGAAAAGGAGAACTTGTTGAGCCACCATCGTAAAGCTCAACATAGGAGCAAGAATCCGAATTACAATCGGCTGCACATGGACTAAGGGCAAAGTCAGTGAAGGTAAACTTTATCTTTTGACTGGCAGATCCTGTTATTTTCCACGTACAATTGGTATACATGGTGTAGTTACTCATTGGGTAGTTCGGGCTGCTTATCTTTCCGCTACCAGAGAGAGGAATTACTTCCCTCGGACAAACTAGAATAAAAATATTTCCGTTGAAATATCTGAGAGGAGAAAAAACCATTGCTATCATTCCTTCCACTTTTGTTCCGGTCGAATGTCACTTGAAAGGGAAAGCACCTTAACAGATATTCTTAATGAGGGAGGCATTGAGGCCTTTTAGAAACCGCAAAACCGTAGAGAAAATCATCCAACACCAAAAAACCGGAAAAAATATTCGATCAAAACCGAAAACCGCATGCAAAACTGTCAAAACTGATACATTTTCACATTGCATTTATTAAAACCCTGATCGATCCAAAACAGTGGTGACAGGTGGAGCATACAGAGTAAGCTACACTAATTTCATTACAGGATTTAAGAATGCCATGGACTTGGCATTCGTATCTTCTAGTATCTGCTTAAATTAACAGATGCTCTCTCGAGGGCCTCGAGCGTGGTCTCTGCGGACACAGCAGCTGGTAATGGACCCCAGTTAAATTAAGGAAATCCGCACAAAATTCCTCAATAGGATTGCAATTTTGCAGTCGCAAATAGTGATAGCTCTGGAAAGTTTCATCGAAAATCCCTCATCTAATATTTCTATTTTCGAACTAAGACCTGAAAGTTTGGAGATTCCATTGAAATGTTAAATCAATCAGTCACATGTGGCCTGTAACTTGGTCACCAACTTCGAGGTGGCGTCGATAAAGAAACTCTGGCAATGTTCTGTGCCTAACGGTACCCTACGTGTAGGCTTACCCTCCCCTCCCCAGCTCACCTTGGGGGAGGGGGAGGGTACGGCTACACGTAGGCTACCTAGGGATCCCTGCGATATATCAATTGGTTTGTCAAGCATTCCACTCGATAACATTTGCGTTTAGCAGCTATTCGAGATCAGCAGTGGAGGCGCGTAATTGCCAAATAGGTCAAATAGGAAAAATCAAAACTGCATCACATAGCAAATCCGAAAACCCGTTAGTATTTTTCGCGAAAACCGAAAACCAAATGTTAAAAAACGGAAAATCTGCAAATCACGATGAATACCAAAACCGAAAAAGCGAAGTTTTTGGCGTAGAAACCGAAAAAACTGAAAAACCGATCTAAAAAATAGTCAAACTGTAGAACCGAAATTCCCAATGCCCCCGTCCTTAGTGGGATTAGCTAGCAAGGCAACCATCAGAAAAGCGACCCGTATGTTTAAAATTTTTGCTTCAAACTAACAATATAAAACAACTCTTCTTTTATGGAGGTAGCCTTAGTCATCAGGCATATGATTTCTTAATAACATGTTCTTTTAACCACCTTCTTGAAAAATGGCTTTCACTATTCTATCTTAGTTGAATCTTTTTTTTTTCGCTCCTTTTGCAGTTATTCTCTTATTTTGATGCTGCATAAGCATGTTTCATGGAAAAGACGGACTGACGATCATATATATATGCTACTTACTCGGAGGACTGTGGTTCAACAGCTTGTAAGTTGCCCCAAATCCGTCAAAATCCATGATTGTATCGTCGGACACAAACAGCACCCTCAAGCTTTCGTTGAGTGAATAAAATTTTACAGGAATAAACCTTGGTGTGCCCAAAATCCCAATGCCCCCCTCCTTAATGGGATTAGCTAGCAAGGCAACCATCGGAAAAGCGACCCGTCTGTCTCAAATTTTTGCTTCATACTAACGATATAAAACAGCTCTTCTTTCATGGAGGCAGCCTTAATAATCAGGCATATGATTTCTTAAAAACATGCTCCCCTAACCCCAAATCACTTTCTTGAAAAATGGCGTTCTCTATTCTTAGTTGAATCTTTTTTTTTTGTTTTTTTGTTTTTGCTGTTTTTGCTGGTATTCTTTTATTTTGATGCTGCATAAGCATGTTTCATGGAAAAGACGGACTGACGATCATATATATATGCTACTTACTTGGAGGACTGTGGTTCAACAGCTTGTAAGTTGCCCCAAATTCGTCATAATCCATGTTTGCATCATCGGACACAAACAGTACCCTCAAGCTTTCATGTAGTGAATAAAATTTTACAGGAATAAAATAAGCCACATAGTTTTCTAGGCAGCGCTTCACCACTGATCAAGACCAAACTCGCGTAAGAGGAAAAATTGGAGATTATAAAAGACGATATTCAGAATAAACTTGAGAGGGTACTCACCACCGGTCGTTGTGGATTCATATTTCGCTTCAAATCCACGAGCAACTGCTTTTCCAGGATGGAACATCACAAACATTTGGTTTCCACTCGACAACTGAGTCTCATTCCAATACGACCCCTGGCAAAATCGCCCCAGCAAAGGCGAACTTGTTGACCCACCATCATAAAGCTCCACATAAGAACAAGAATCCGAACAATTATTGGCTGAACACTCACTGAAGACAATGTCAGTAAACGTAAACTTGACAATTTTGTCAGCTGGCGCGGTAATGTTCCAGGTACAATTTCTAAACGCAGTGTAGTTACTCTTTGGGTAGTTTGTACTGCTTATTTTCCCGCTGCCTGAGAGAGGAATTGCCTCCTTGGGACAAACTGTAAACAATGAAAAAGGAGCAAGTGAGTGTGGGACAATAAGTAGTTAGTAACAAGCAATCAAAATGCTTATCTTTTAATTGTTGATTCGACCAATGGCCAAAATCTATACAAACCAAAACGGCTCAAAACTATACTCTTCAGTCTGATACATTCCAATATGGTGTTTATAAGGAAGTAGCCCCAAGGCAAGAATATGAATATTTGAAACTCGTTACGGTGACCCATTTACATTATAAACTCAGTTGATGAAACCAAATTATCTTGTTATACTCCCCCACCGACGCAGCACCACATTTTCTTACCCCCTAATTCAAGAATATGAAGATTGTTAAGAGATAAATTAAAGTTGGCATAGCTTCCCAATACATCACCGCCTACACAATATATCAGAGATTCGCATTCACCCTGAGTTGATAACAGAGGAAACCTCCAATTTTATTCAGTAAGCTCCATATCATTACTTGTATGGGTGAATTTATTTCATGAAACATCTTCTCTCAGCGAACTCTTAGATTTCATGACGTTGTTTTCTCTACTTACTTGGAGGACTGTAGTTCAACAGCTTGTAAGTTGCCCGAAATCCATTATAATCCATGTTTGTATCATCGGACACAAACACCACCCTCAGGCTTTCGTGCAGTGAATAAAATATGAAAGGAATAAACCTTGGTGTACCACATAGTTTTCCAGGCAGCGCTTTATCACTGAAGCTATTCTGAACTTCCATATAATCACACAAGCACGCGGCGCCACCACAACGTTCAAGATTATAGTCTGGTATTGTGAGCTCAACACGATATCCTTGTCTCCCTTTAATCTTCCAGCTACATGTCTGGTTGAATGGATAGTTTCTTGGATTGAACGGAGAGGAGAAAGAAACTGACATTTCATCAAGGATCATATCTGTAGGACACACTGAAAAAATGAAAAAAGTCTACGTGAGGTTGAGGATAATGTCTCTTATCTACTGTAATTACTGAGCTCACGTAAAACGAGCTTTCGTTTATTTGCGATAATGAAATGTGCGCTTAAAGCTTCTCTCTCTTTCGCTGTCTCTGTCTGTCTGTCTGTCTTCCCGTCTGTCTCCCTGTCTCTCTTTCTCTGTCTGTCTGTCTCCCCCTATGTCTGTCTCTCTGTCTCTCTTACTCACTGGTCATGAGGCTCCCTATGAACGAAGTATCGGGGCTGTCAGATTGACAGCATCACACTGGATGCCTTTTTAGATAGAACATCACTAAACCAGCTTAGAGAGAGAGAGACAGAGAGAATACCTTTATTTTTTTTATAACAATATCACAATATACACGATCAAAAACACTTACGTGTGTCTCTATCTATCGCCTCAAAAGAGGCATTGAATCCTTTGTTTACGGTGGTGCGGGATTCAAATGTCACTTGAAGGAAATTTCCATCTGAGTAAACAGGAGGAGTAAGCTTTTGACCACAAATCTTAAAGTCATCAGGCTCTCCACCATGGGAAGCAACGTTTGATATAAAAACACGGGCACTCGTTAATGCTGCTCCAGCGCAGTCATCATTTTCACCTGCTACCAGGGTGAAGTTCAAAAAGGTCAGTTTGATAATTTTCCCATTAGGTACCGTGATATTCCATGTGGATGTTCTGTTTGTTGGGAAGTTGTTGGGAAAATTAGAGCTCCAAAAATATCCACTCCAACCATTTAGGTTGACTTCAGATGAGTTGCCGGCTGTTAAGGAAAGATCACCATCAGTAATTTCATTTACGAAATACTTTCCTCGAAGAAAAGACGCTCAAGCAAAATTTATAGTCACAATTTATACCATTATAAGTTATTCTATTAGTTATAGTTATTTCGGTTAAAACGAACTGATTTACGCGCTTCCCACTGAACCAAAGCTACAGTTACCATCTGATCATCTAAGCTCAAATTTTACATGCATAGGAAATTATTTAAAAATTACAGTATTTGCATTTAACCACAGCTTTGGGTACGCTGACATTTTCAGTATGCACGACAAAATAGCTCGTAAATAGCTCGATCACCATTTTCATTTCTCCTGCTTCTTATGCTCATTTGTTCAGATAATATTCACGGTAGTTTCGTCAAACTGTTAGCTGTCGCGTGCTTGAGGTGTGGTTTCAGAAGCACTCCCCAAAATTCTCAGTGACAAGTCAGTGCGTGAAATAAGTTCATCGGATATTTCATTTGCAACTTGCTACTTCGTCGTCACGTCCAAACAAAACATGAAACAGGTTCTGTAAACGAGCCACTTCAGTCTTCAATTTAATTTATTGAATTCTTTAAAATTTATTCTTTGTTCTTTGTACAAAAAAAGAAAAGTGATAGTTTGCCCAGCAAATGGCTGGAAAGCTAATCATGACGGGGTAAGATAAGTACATGAATAACACAAATTAAAGACATGGAGTCACTGACTCTTAAATGATGACGGAGACGATCGTGTATTGTAAGAGTGAATATCAGACGTTTTCTGAAATAAATTTAACATGTTTGCTGGGGCTTTATCATTATTGATATCGTGCATTAAGGTTGACACGGACTAGAAAAGTTATGGGAAGCACGTTAGCTTCGAGAAATAAAGGAGTTGCACGGTCGTGCCAGTCTGCGAGGTACAGCAAACGAAGACGGTTTTTTTCTGAAGAATTAGAATTTTGTTCAGATAAGTCTTGCATGCCTGACCCCAGGCAGCAAGACCATAGGTTAAATAAGGATGAATTAGTGACTTATACATGGATATTTAGTCGTAATGGTCGAGGTACAGAGTGGCGTAGCTTTGTAAGCAGCCCAACAATTTTCCTAATTTTGTAACAATAGAATCAACCGAACCGAACCGAACATAACGACTTAGCATAAGGAAGAGAAAGAAATTGCGTCATATATATCATTGACAACATCACGTCAAAACTGACCAATCAAGTTTGGTCATATTACAAATGTGACCGATCATATTACAAGTGTTTCCAGTGTTAGCCCTTCGCCAAAGGGAATGCCTAACGAAGGGCTCATAAAGGGCTAACCCTAGTAACGACAGCTTTGAAACTCCTTACGGTGGCCAATTTCCGTTATCAACTAAATTACCCTGTAACACCTAATTTCTATGAGTCAAATGTAAAAAAGAAAGTTATAGGAATACATTTAAATGTGGTTTAATGAAAATATCTCATATAAATTCCCTTCGAAGATGATAAAAATCAACCCAAGGATACCTTCCGGCGTGAATATAACCAATTTCCAAACGACAAAATCCTTTGTGCGTTGCCACATGGTATGGGACAACTTAACTACACAGCGAGTAAAGTTCACAACGTTTCAACAGTTTGATTCGTTTGAACATCACGTAGCAGATGAATGACAATCTAGATTCTCTTTCATTGGGATTCATTTGGTGACGGGCTACAGAATTTTGGTAATCAGGTAATCAGATGATTTCGAGTACAATTTGGACTAAATAAGCACGAGTAAAATTTTTCAAAGAAAACAAAACTAGATGAGCCCGTAGGGTGTGTGCAATTTTGATTGGTCAATAGTCAAAGAAGCTCACAGATAGCCTATCAAATGCGAGCCTTGGATGTCGCAACATTTGGATACGCAAAAAATTTGCCACAGAACCAATGGTCAGCGTTCTTAGTAGGGTTTCTTCCGCCACAGCAGCTGAAAACAGCAGCTGAAAAACAGCTCTAACAACGAAAACACCGTAAAAAGCACTGCTTTTTGGTTGTCGGTTTGGAAAAAGTGTTGTTCCGAGAAGGCAATTGCCAAGGAAATCGAAAATTACTAGCCCACCCAGCTTAACACTTTGCTCGTGCTACTATACGCCGAAATTAAAAACAAGCATGGTTAAACCTGAGAAACGACGATTCCATTTCATCGAAAGTGATTGGGACACAGACTGAACAATTCCTTGAACTGTATATCCGGACTTTGAACTTTTTGCGGCTTACAGATGTGAAAATATCATTATATATTATTGATTTCATCGTTCGCGGTTGTTTGACCGAACGCACGGTTTGAATAAATTATTTTAGCACTTGATGCGCGCGCTTTGCTTCTGAGAAGCTATCTCTTATTTTTTGATGAATATTATACATGATTTTCTCGTACAGTTTGTAAAGGTAATCACATGATTTCGAGTGCAATTTGGAATAAATAAGCACGAGTAAATTTTTTCAAAGACTAACAAAATTGCACAAGCCACCATCGTAAAGCTCAACATAGGGGCAAGAATCCGAATTACAATCGGCAGCACATGGACTAAGGGCAAAGTCAGTGAAGGCAAACTTTATCTTTTGACTGGCAGATCCTGTTATTTTCCACGTACAATTGGTAGACATGGCGTAGTTACTCATTGGGTAGTTCGGGCTGCTTATCTTTCCGCTACCAGAGAGAGGAATTACTTCCTTCGGACAAACTGGCATAAAAATATTTCCGTTGAAATATCTGAGAGGAGAAAAAACCATTGCTATCATTCCTTCCACTTTTGTTCTAGTCGAATGTCACTTGAAAGAGAAGGCACCTTAACAGATATTCTTAATGAGGGAGGCATTGAGGCCTTTTAGAAACGGCAAAACCGTAGAAAAAATCATCCAACACCAAAAAACCGGTAAAAAAATTCGATCAAAACCGAAAACCGCATGCAAAACTGTCAAAACCGATACATTTTCACACCGCAGTTATTAAAACCCTGATCGATCCGATACAGTAGTGACAGGTGGAGCATACAGAGTAAGCTACACTAATTTCATTACAGGATTTATGAATGGCATGGACTTGGCATTCGTATCTTCTAGTATCTGCTTAAATTAATAGCTGCTCTCTCGAGGGCCTCGAGCGTGGTCTCTCCGGACACAGCAGCTGGTAATGGACCCCAGTTAAATTAGGGAAATCCGCACAAAAGCCCTCAATAGGATTACAATTTTGCAGTCGCAAATAGTGATAGCTCTGGAAAGTTTCATCGAAAATCCCTCATCTAATATTTCTATTTTCGAACTAAGACCTGAAAGTTTGGAGATTCCATTGAAATGTTTAATCAATCAGTCACATGTGGCTTGTAACTTGGTCACCAACTTCGAGGTGGCGTTGATAAAGAAACTCTGGCAATGTTCTGTGCCTAACGGTACCCTTCGTGTAAGCTTACCCTCCCCTCCCCAGCTCACCTTGGGGGAGGGGGAGGGTACGGCTACACGTGGGCTACCTAGGGATCCCTGCGATATTTCAATTGGTTTGTCAAGCATTCCACTCAATAACATTTGCGTTTAGTAGCTATTCGAGATCAGCAGTGGAGGCGGTAATTGCCAAATAGGTCAAATAGGAAAAATCAAAACCGCATCAGATATCAAATCCGAAAACCCGTTAGTATTTTTCGCGAAAACCGGAAACCAAATGCTAAAAAACGGAAAATCTGCAAACCGCGATGAACACCAAAACCGAAAAAGCGAAGTTTTTGGCGTAGAAACCGAAAAAAACGAAAAACCGATCTAAAAAATAGTCAAAACTGCAGAACCGAAAATCCCAATGCCCCCCTCCTTAATGGGATTAGCTAGCAAGGCAACCATCGGAAAAGCGACCCGTATGTTTTTGCTTCATACTAAAAATAGAAAACAGCTCTTCTTTTATGGAGGTAGCCTTAGTCATCAGGCATATGATTTCTGGATAACATGTTCCCTTAACGACTCTCTTGAGAAATGGTGTTCTCTATTCCATCTTAGTTGAATTTTTCTTTTTTGCTCCTTTTGCAGTTATTCTCTTATTTTGATGCTGCATAAGCATGTTTCATGGAAAAGACGGACTGACGATCATATATATATGCTACTTACTTGGAGGACTGTGGTTCAACAGCTTGTAAGTTGCCCCAACTCCGTCAAAATCCATGATTGTATCGTCGGACACAAACAGCACCCTCAAGCTTTCGTTGAGTGAATAAAATTTTACAGGAATACACCCTGGTGTGCCCAAAATCCCAATGCCCCCCTCCTTAATGGGATTAGCTAGCAAGGGAACCATCGGAGAAGCGACCCGTATGTCTCAAATTTTTGCTTCATACTAACGATATAAAACAGCTCTTCTTTAATGGAGGCAGCCTTAATAATCAGGCATATGATTTCTTAAAAACATGCTCCCCTAACCCCAAATCACTTTCTTGAAAAATGGCGTTCTCTATTCTTAGTTGAATCTTTCTTTTTTTATTTTTTGCTGTTTTTGCTGGTATTCTTTTATTTTGATGCTGCATAAGCATGTTTCATGGAAAAGACGACTGATGATCATATATATATGCTACTTACTTTGAGGACTGTGGTTCAACAGCTTGTAAGTTGCCCCAAATCCGTCATAATCCATGTTTGCATCATCGGACACAAACAGCACCCTCAAGCTTTGATTTAGTGAATAAAATTTTACAGAAATAAACCTTGGTGTGCCACATAGTTTTCCAGGCAGCGCTTCACCACTGATCAAGACCAAACTCACGTAACAGGAAAATTTGAAGATTATAAAAGACGATATTCAGAATAAACTTGAGAGGGTACTCACCACTAGTCGTTGTGGATTCATATTTCGCTTCAAATCCACGAGCAACTGCTTTTCCAGGATGGAACATCACAAACATTTGGTTTCCACTCGACAACTGAGTCTCTTTCCAAGACGACCCCTGGCAAAATCGCCCCAGCAAGGGCGAACTTGTTGACCCACCATCATAAAGCTCCACATAAGAACAAGAATCCGAACAATTATTGGCTGAACACTCACTTAAGACAAAGTCAGTAAACGTAAACTTGACAATTTTGTCAGCTGGCGCGGTAATGTTCCAGGTACAATTTCTAGACGGAGTGTAGTAACTCTTTGGGTAGTTTGTACTGCTTATTTTCCCGCTGCCTGAGAGAGGGATTGCCTCCTTGGGACAAACTGTAAACAATGAAAAAGGAGCAAGTGAGTGTGGGACAATAAGTAGTTAGTAACAAGCAATCAAAATGCTTATCTTTTAATTGTTGATTCGACCAATGGCCACAATCTATACAAACCAAAACGGCTCAAAACTATACTCTTCAGTCTGATACATTCCAATATGGTGTTTATAAGGAAGTAGCCCCAAGGCAAGAATATGAATATTTGAAACTCGTTACGGTGACCCATTTACATTATAAACTCAGTTGATGAAACCAAATTATCTTGTTATACTCCCCCACCGACGCAGCACCACATTTTCTTACCCCCTAATTCAAGAATATGAAGATTGTTAAGAGATAAATTAAAGTTGGCATAGCTTCCCAATACATCACCGCTTACACAATATATCAGAGATGTTCGCATTCACCCTGAGTTGATAACAGAGAAAACCTCCAATTTTATTAAGTAAGCTCCATATCATTACTTGTATGGGTGACGAACTGAAAGACGGACTGACGATCATATATATATATGCTACTTACTCGGAGGACTGTGGTTCAACAGCTTGTAAGTTGCCTTAAATCCGTCATAATCCATGTTTGCATCATCGGACGCAAACAGCACCCTTAAGCTTTCATGCAGTGAATAAAATTTTACAGGAATATCCCTTGGTGTACCACATAGTTTTCCAGGCAGCGCTTGATCACTGAAGCTATTCTGAACTTCCATATAATCACACGAGCACGCGGCGCCATCACAACGTTCAATATTATGGTCTGGTATTGTGAGCTCAACACGATATCCTTGTTTCCCTATAATCTTCCAGCTACATGTCTGGTTGAATGGATAGTTTCTTGGGTGAAAGGGAGAGGAGAAAGAACCTGATGTTTCATCAAGGATCATATCTGTAGGACACACTGAAAAAATGAAAAAAGTCTACGTGAGGTTGAGGACAATGTCTCTTATCTACTGTAATTACTGAGTTCACGTAAAACGAGCTTTCGTTTATTTGCGATAATGAAATGTGCGCTTAAAGCTTCTCTCTCTTTCGCTGTCTCTGTCTGTCTGTCTATCTCCCCGTCTATCTTCCTGTCTCTCTTTCTCTGTCTGTCTGTCTCCCCCTATGTCTGTCTCTCTTACTCAGTGGTCGTGAGGCTCCTTATGAACGAAGTATCGGGGCTGTCAGATTGACAGCATCACACTGGACGCCTTTTTAGATAGAACATCACTAAACCAGCTTCGAGAGAGAGACAGAGAGAATACCTTTATTTTTTTTATAAAAATATCACAATATACACGATCAAAAACACTTACGTGTGTCGCTATCTATCGCCTCAAAAGAGGCATTGAATCCTTTGTTTACGGTGGCGCGGGATTCAAATGTCACTTGAAGGAAATTTCCATCTGAGTAAACAGGAGGAGGAAGCTTTTGGCCACAAATCTTAAAGTCACCAGGCTTTCCATCATGTGAGGCAACGTTTGATATAAAAACACGGGCACTCGTTGGTACTGCTCCAGCGCAGTCATCGTTTTCACCTGTTACCAGGGTGAAGTTCAAAAAGATCAGTTTGATAATTTTCCCACTGGGTACCGTGATATTCCATGTGGATGTTCTGCTTGTTGGGAAGGTGTTGGGAAAATTAGGGCTCCAAAAATATCCACTCCAACCATTTAGGTTGACTTCAGATGAGTTGCCGGCTGTGAAGGAAAGATCACCATCAGTTATTGGATCGTTGAGAAAAAAATAAGTTCATTTACGAAATACTTTCCACGAAGCAAAGACGCTCAAGCAGAAATTATCGCCACAATTTATACCATATAAGTTATTTTATTAGTTGTAGTTATTTCGGTTAAAACGAGCTGATTTACGCGCTTCCCACTCAACCAAAGCTACAGTGACCATCTGATCATCTCAGCTCAAATTTTACATGCATAGGAAATAGTTTAAAAATTAGAGTATCTGCATTTAACCACAGCTTTGGGCACGCTGACATTTTCAGCAGGCAAAACGAAATGTCAGGAAACCCAGGATGAATGTATGAGTGTAAACAGCTCGATCGCCATTTTCATTTCTCCTGCTTCTTATGCTCATTTGTTTAGATAACAAACTGTGAGCTGTCACGTGCTTGAGGTGTGGTTTCAGAAGCACTCCCCAAAATTCTCCGTGACAAGTCAGTGCGTGAAATAAGTTCATCGGATATTTCATTTGCAACTTGCTACTTCATCGTCACGTCCAAACGTAACATGAAACAGGTTCTGTAAACGAGCCACTTCAGTCTTCAATTTAATTTATTGAATTCTTTAAAATTTATTCTTTGTTCTTTGTACAAAAAAAGAAAATGGCTGGAAAGCTAATCCTGACGGGGTAAGATAAGTACATGAATAACACAAATTAAAGACAAGGAGTCACTGACTCTTAAATGATAACGTATATTGTATGAGTGAATACCAGACGTTTTCTGAAATAAATTTAACGTGTTTGCTGGGGCTTTATCATTATTGATATCGTGCATTAAGGTTGACACGGACTAAAAAAGTTATTGGAAGCATGTGAACTTCGAGAAATAAAGGAGTTGCATGGTCGTGCCAGTCTGCGAAGTACAGCAAACGAAGACGGTTTTTTTCTGAAGAATTAGAATTTTGTTAAGATAAGTCTTGCATGCCTGACCTCAGGCAGCAAGATCATAAGTTAAATAAGGATGAATTAGTGACTTATACATGGATATTTAGTCGTAATGGTCGAGGTACAGAGTAGCATAGCTTTCTAAGCAGCCCAACATTTTTCCTAATTTTGTAACAATAGAATCAATGTGGTATTTCCAAGAGAGATTCTGATTATTAAGAACGCCCAGGTATTTTGTATAAACTTTAGACTGAGGACGAACATATTTATTCTTTACATTATCAAACCTGCAAAGTTTTGGTGGATAAGGGAGTCGCTTTTGGTAAGGATGAAAAATTACAATTTGGACTTTTTAATGTTAAGAGTTAGTTTAATTAATCCACAAAAGCCATAGTGATTGAGCTTATCAAGCAAAATGTTGCGATCGACGATGTCGAAGGCTTTTTTAAGATCAATGAATACTCCACAAGATAGGTCGGGCTCAGACTCTCTTTCGGCATAATTATCTAAGTTTACTTTGATAAATCGTCTCGTTGGAATTCAGAGGACGAAGAGGAGCGTTCAAACGTACATTGTACAAGATGTCTACAACTACCAGCACTGTGCAACAGACGACTTGGGACAACAATTACACAACAACCGCACCGAACATAACGACCTAGCATAAGGAAGAGAAAGAAATTGAGTCATATATATCATTGACAACATCACGTCAAAACCGACCAATCATATCACAAGTTTGGTCATATTACAAATGTGACCGATCATATTACAAGTGTTTCCAGTGTTAGCCCTTCGCCAAAGGGAATGCCTAACGAAGGGCTCATAAAGGGCTAACCCTAGTAACGACAGCTTTGAAACTCCTTACGGTGGCCAATTTCCGTTATCAACTAAATTACCCTGTAACACCTAATTTCTATGAGTCAAATGTAAAAAAGAAAGTTATAAAAATACATTTAAATGTGGTTAAATGAAAATATCTCATATAAATTCCCTTCGAAGATGATAAAAATCAACCCAAGGATACCTTCCGACGTAAATATAACCAATTTCCAAACGACAAAATCCTTTGTGCGATGCCACATGGTATGGGACAACTTAACTACACAGCGAGTAAAGTTCACAACGTTTCAACAGTTTGATTCGTTTGAACATCACGTAGCAGATGAATGACAATCTAGATTCTCTTTCATTGTGATTCATTTGGTGACGGGCTACAGAATTTTGGTAATCAGGTAATCAGATGATTTCGAGTGCAATTTGGAATAAATAAGCACGAGAAAAATTTTTCAAAGAAAACAAAACTGGATGAGCCCGTAGGGTGTGTGCAATTTTGATTGGTCAATAGTCAAAGAAGCTCCCAGATAGCCTATCAAATGCGAGCCTTGGATGTCGCAACATTTGGATACGCAAAAAATTTGCCGCAGAACCAATGGCCGGCGTTCTCAGTAGGGTTTCTTCCGCCACAGCAGCTGAAAACAGCAGCTGAAAAACAGCTCTAACAACGAAAACACCGTAAAAAGCACTGCTTTTTGGTTGTCGGTTTGGAAAAAGTGTTGTTCCGAGAAGGCAATTGCCAAGGAAATCGAAAATTACTAGCCCACCCAGCTTAACACTTTGCTCGTGCTACTATACGCCGAAATAAAAAAACAGGCATGGTTAAACCTGAGAAACGACGATTCCATTTCATCGAAAGTGATTGGGACACAGACTGAACAATTCCTTGAACTGTATATCCGGACTTTGAACTTTTTTGCGCCTTAAAGATGTGAAAATATCATTGTATATTATTGTTTTCATTGTTCGCGGTTGTTTGACCGACACCCCCCGTTTGGATAAATTATTTTTGCACTTGATGCGCGCGCTTTGCTTCTGAGAAGCTATCTCTTATTTTTTGATGAATATTATACATGATTTTCTCGTACAGTTTGTAAAGGTAATCACATGATTTCGAGTGCAATTTGGAATAAATAAGCACGAGTAAATTTTTTCAAAGACTAACAAAATTGCACAAGCCACCATCGTAAAGCTCAACATAGGGGCAAGAATCCGAATTACAATCGGCAGCACATGGACTAAGGGCAAGGTCAGTGAAGGCAAACTTTATCTTTTGACTGGCAGATCCTGCTATTTTCCACGTACAATTGGTAGACATGGCGTAGTTACTCATTGGGTAGTTCGGGCTGCTTATCTTTCCGCTACCAGAGAGAGGAATTACTTCCTTCGGACAAACTGGAATAAAAATATTTCCGTTGAAATATGTGAGAGGAGAAAAAACCATTGCTATCATTCCTTCCTCTTTTGTTCCGGTCGAATGTCACTTGAAAGAGAAGGCACCTTAACAGATATTCTTAATGAGGGAGGCATTGAGGCCTTTTAGAAACGGCAAAACCGTAGAAAAAATCATCCAACACCAAAAAACCGGTAAAAAAATTCGATCAAAACCGAAAACCGCATGCAAAACTGTCAAAACCGATACATTTTCACACCGCAGTTATTAAAACCCTGATCGATCCGATACAGTAGAGACAGGTGGAGCATACAGAGTAAGCTACACTAATTTCATTACAGGATTTATGAATGGCATGGACTTGGCATTCGTATCTTCTAGTATCTGCTTAAATTAACAGCTGCTCTCTCGAGGGCCTCGAGCGTGGTCTCTCCGGACACAGCAGCTGGTAATGGACCCCAGTTAAATTAGGGAAATCCGCACAAAAGTCCTCAATAGGATTACAATTTTGCAGTCGCAAATAGTGATAGCTCTGGAAAGTTTCATCGAAAATCCCTCATCTAATATTTCTATTTTCGAACTAAGACCTGAAGGTTTGGAGATTCCATTGAAATGTTAAATCAATCAGTCACATGTGGCCTGTAACTTGGTCATTAACTTCGAGGTGGCGTTGTTAAAGAAACTCTGGCAATGTTCTGTGCCTAACGGTACCCTACGTGTAAGCTTACCCTCCCCTCCCCAGCTCACCTTGGGGGAGGGGGAGGGGGAGGGTACGGCTACATCTAGGCTACCCAGGGATCCCTGCGATATTTCAATTGGTTTGTCAAGCATTCCACTCAATAAAATTTGCGTTTAGTAGCTATTCGAGGTCAGCAGTGGAGGCGCATAATTGCCAAATAGGTCAAATAGGAAAAATCAAAACCGCATCAGATATCAAATCCGAAAACCCGTTAGTATTTTTCGCGAAAACCGGAAACCAAATGCTAAAAAACGGAAAATCTGCAAACCGCGATGAACACCAAAACCGAAAAAGCGACGTTTTTGGCGTAGAAACCGAAAAAGACGAAAAACCGATCTAAAAAATAGTCAAAACAGCAGAACCGAAAATCCCAATGTCCCCCTCCTTAATGGGATTAGTTAGCAAGGCAACCACCGGAAAAGCGACCCGTATGTTTAAACTTTTGGCTTCATACTAACAATAGAAAACAGCTTTTCTTTTATGGAGGTAGCCTTAGTGATCAGGCATATGATTTCTGGATAACATGTTCCCTGCACCACTTTTTTTGAAAAATGGCATTCTCTATTCTATCTTAGTTGAATTTTTTTTCTTTTTTGCTCCTTTTGCAGTTATTCTCTTATTTTGATGCTGCATAAGCATGTTTCATGGAAAAGACGGACTGACGATCATATATATATGCTACTTACTTGGAGGACTGTGGTTCAACAGCTTATAAGTTGCCCCAAATCCGTCAAAATCCATGATTGTATCGTCGGACACAAACAGCACCCTCAAGCTTTCGTTGAGTGAATAAAATTTTACAGGAATAAACCCTGGTGTGCCCAAAATCCCAATGCCCCCCTCCTTAATGGGATTAGCTAGCAAGGCAACCATCGGAAAAGCGACCCGTATGTCTCAAATTTTTGCTTCATACTAACGATATAAAACAGCTCTTCTTTCATGGAGGCAGCCTTAATAATCAGACATATGATTTCTTAAAAACATGTTCCCCTAACCCCAAATCACTTTCTTGAAAAATGGCGTTCTCTATTCTTAGTTGAATCTTTTTTTTTTTTGCTGTTTTTGCTGGTATTCTTTTATTTTGATGCTGCATAAGCATGTTTCATGGAAAAGACGGACTGACGATCATATATATGCTACTTACTTGGAGGACTGTGGTTCAACAGCTTGTAAGTTGCCTTAAATCCGTTATAATCCATGTTTGCATCATCGGACACAAACAGTACCCTCAAGCTTTCATGTAGTGAATAAAATTTTACAGGAATAAACCTTGGTGTGCCACATAGTTTTCCAGGCAGTGCTTCACCACTGATCAAGACCAAACTCGCGTAAGAGGAAAATTTGAAGATTATAAAAGACGATATTCAGAATAAACTTTAGAGGGTACTCACCACCGGTCGTTGTGGATGCATATTTCGCTTCAAATCCACGTGCAACTGCTTTTCCAGGATGGAACATCACAAACATTTGGTTTCTACTCGACAACTGAGTCTCATTCCAAGACGACCCCTGGCAAAATCGCCCCAGCAAAGGCGAACTTGTTGACCCACCATCATAAAGCTCCACATAAGAACAAGAATCCGAACAATTATTGGCTGAACACTCACTTAAGACAAAGTCAGTAAACGTAAACTTGACAATTTTGTCAGCTGGCGCGGTAATGTTCCAGGTACAATTTCTAGACTCAGCGTAGTTACTCTTTGGGTAGTTTGTACTGCTTATTTTCCCGCTGCCTGAGAGAGGGATTGCCTCCTTGGGACAAACTGTAAACAATGAAAAAGGAGCAAGTGAGTGTGGGACAATAAGTAGTTAGTAACAAGCAATCAAAATGCTTATCTTTTAATTGTTGATTCGACCAATGGCCACAATCTATACAAACCAAAACGGCTCAAAACTATACTCTTCAGTCTGATACATTCCAATATGGTGTTTATAAGGAAGTAGCCCCAAGGCAAGAATATGAATATTTGAAACTCGTTACAGAGACCAACTTACATTATAAACTCAGTTGATGAAACCAAATTATCTTGTTATACTCCCCCACCGACGCAGCACCACATTTTCTTACCCCCTAATTCAAGAATATGGAGATTGTTAAGAGATAAATTAAAGTTGGCATAGCTTCCCAATACATCACCGCTTACACAATATATCAGAGATGTTCGCATTCACCCTGAGTTGATAACAGAGAAAACCTCCAATTTTATTAAGTAAGCTCCATATCATTACTTGTATGGGTGACGAACTGAAAGACGGACTGACGATCATATATATATATGCTACTTACTCGGAGGACTGTGGTTCAACAGCTTGTAAGTTGCCTTAAATCCGTTATAATCCATGTTTGCATCATCGGACACAAACAGCACCCTCAGGGTTTCATGCAGTGAATAAAATTTTACAGGAATAAACCTTGGTGTACCACATAGTTTTCCAGGCAGCGCTTGATCACTGAAGCTATTCTGAACTTCCATATAATCACACAAGCACGCGGCGCCACCACAACGTTCAAGATTATAGTCTGGTATTGTGAGCTCAACACGGTATCCTTGTTTCCCTATAATCTTCCAGCTACATGTCTGGTTGAATGGATAGTTTCTTGGATTGAACGGAGAGGAGAGAGAACCTGACATTTCATCAAGGATCGTATCTGTAGGACATACTGAAAAAATGAAAAAGTCTACGTGAGGTTGAGGACAATGTCTCTTATCTACTGTAAGTACTGAGTTGACGTAAAACAAACTTTCGTTTATTTGCGATAATGAAATGTGCGCTTAAAGTTTCTCTCTCTTTCGCTGTCTCTGTCTGTCTGTCTGTCTCCTCGTCTGTCTCCCTGTCTCTCTTTCTCTGTCTGTCTGTCTGTCTGTCTGTCTCCCCCTATGTCTGTCTCTCTGTCTCTCTTACTCACTGGTCATGTGGCTCCTTATGAACGAAGTATCGGGGCTGTCAGATTGACAGCATCACACTGGATGCCTTTTTAGATAGAACATCACTAAACTAGCTTAGAGAGAGACAGAGAGAATACCTTTATTTTTTTATAAAAATATCACAATATACACGATCAAAAACTCTTACGTGTATCTCTTTCTATTGCCTCAAAAGAGGCATTGAATCCTTTGTTTGCGATGGAGCCGGATTTAAATGTCACTTGAAGGAAATTTCCATTTGAGTAAACAGGAGGAGGAAGCTTTTGGCCACAAATCTTAAAGTCACCAGGCTTTCCATCATGGGAAGCAACGTTTGATATAAAAACACGGGCACTCGCTGGTACTGCTCCAGCGCAGTCATCGTTTCCACCTGTTACCAGGGTGAACTTAAAAAAGATCAGTTTGATAATTTTCCCACTGGGTACCGTGATATTCCATGTGGATGTTCTGTTTGTTGGGAAGTTGTTGGGAAAATTAGGGCTCCAAAAATATCCACTCCAACCATTTAGGTTGACTTCAGATGAGTTGCCGGCTGTAAAGGAAAGATCACCATCAGTTATGGGATCGTTGAGAAAAAATAGGTTCATTTACTAAATACTTTCCATGAAGCAAAGACACTCAAGCAGAAATTATCGCCACAATTTATACCATATAAGTTATTCTATTAGTTGTAGTTATTTCGGTTAAAACGAGCTGATTTACGCGCTTCCCACTCAACCAAAGCTACAGTTACCATCTGATCATCTCAGCTCAAATTTTACATGCATAGGAAATTGTTTAAAAATTAGAGTATCTGCATTTAACCACAGCTTTGGGCACGCTGAAATTTTCAGCAGGCAAAACAAAATGTCAAAGCTAAGAGAGAAGCTTTGACATTTGGCCCAGGATGAATGTATGAGTGTAAACAGCTCGATCGCCATTTTCATTTCTCCTGCTTCTGATGCTGATTTGTTCAGATAACATTCACGGTAGTTTCGTCAAACTGTGAGCTGTCGCATGCTTGAGGTGTGGTTTCAGAAGCACTCCCCAAAATTCTCCGTGACAAGTCAGTGCGTGAAATAAGTTCATCGGATATTTCATTTGCAACTTGCTACTTCGTCGTCATGTCCAAACGTAACATGAAACAAGTTCTGTAAACGAGCCACTTCAGTCTTCAATTTAATTTATTGAATTCTTTAAAATTTATTCTTTGTTCTTTGTACAAAAAAAGAAAATGGCTGGAAAGCTAATCGTGACGGGGTAAGATAAGTACATTAATAACACAAATTAAAGATAAGGAGTCACTGACTCTTAAATGATAACGTAGACGATCGTGTATTGTATGAATGAATACCAGACGTTTTCTGAAATGCATTTAACATGTTTGCTGGGGCTTTATCATTATTGATATCGTGCATTAAGGTTGACACGGACTAGAAAAGTTATTGGAAGCACGTTAACTTCGAGAAATAAAGGAGTTGCATGGTCGTGCCAGTCTGCGAAGTACAGCAAACGAAGACGGTTTTTTTCTGAAGAATTAGAATTTTGTTAAGATAAGTCTTGCATGCCTAACCCCAGGCAGCAAGAACATAAGTTAAATAAGGATGAATTAGTGACTTATACATGGATGTTTAGTAGTAATGGTCGAGGTACAGAGTGGCGTAGCTTTCTAAGCAGCCCAACATTTTTACTTATTTTGTAACAATAGAATCAATGTGGTATTTCCAAGAGAGATTCTGATTATTAAGAACGCCCAGGTATTTTATATAAACTTTAGACTGAGAACGAACATATTTATTCTTTACATTATCAAACATGCAAAGTTTTGGTTGATAAGCGAGTCGCTTTTAGTAAGGATGAAAAATTACAATTTGGACTTTTTAATGTAAGAGTTAGTTTAATTAATCCACAAAAGCCATAGTGATTGAGCTTATCAAGCAAAATGTTGCGATCGACGAAGTCAAAGGCTTTTTTAAGAACAATGAATACTCCACAAGATAGGTCGGGCTCAGACTCTCTTTCGGCATAATTATCTAAGTTTACTTTGATAAATCGTCTCGTTGGAATTCAGAGGACGAAGAGGAGCGTTCAAACGTACATTGTACAAGATGTCTACAACTACCAGCACTGTGCAACAGAAGAGATGGGAAAACAATTACACAACAACCGCACCGAACATAACGACCTAGCATAAGGAAGAGAAAGGAAATTGAGTCATATATATCATTGACAACATCACGTCAAAACCGACCAATCATATTACAAGTTTGGTCATATTACAAATGTGACCGATCATATTACAAGTGTTTCCAGTGTTAGCCCTTCGCCAAAGGGAATGCCTAACGAAGGGCTCATAAAGGGCTAACCCTAGAAACGACAGCTTTGAAACTCCTTACGGTGGCCAATTTCCGTTATCAACTATATTACCCTGTAACACCTAGTTTATATGAGTCAAATGTAAAAAAGAAAGTTATTAAAAAACGTTTAAATGTGGTTAAATGAAAATATCTCATATAAATTCTCTTCGAAGATGATAAAAATCAACCCAAGAATACCTTCCGACGTGAATATAACCAATTTCCAAAAGACAAAATCCTTTGTGCGCTGCCACATGGTATGGGACAACTTAATTACACAGCGAGTAAAGTTCACAACGTTTCAACAGTTGCAGTTGCAGTTGCAATTTGTGGTCTTTGAAAAAAATTCCACCTACTTTTTTATTCCTAGTAATATACATGAAAAAATTACTCAGTTCTGATTGGTTAAGATGAATGCAGTTTTCAGGTAATTCAATGCACAAGAGGGTTACTTCAGTGAAAAAAAAGTAACAAACCAGACATTCTGATTGGTCAATAATCAAAGAAACTCATAGATAGCCTATGAAATGCGAGCCTTGGATGTCGCAACATTTGGGTACGCCAAAAATTTGCCACCGAACCAATGGCCGGCGTTCTCAGTAGGGTTTGTTCGCCACAGCAGCTGAAAACAGCAGCTGAAAAACAGCTCTAACAACGAAAACACCATAGAAAGCACTGCTTTTTGGTTGTTGGTTTGGAAAAAGTGTTGTTTAGAGCAGGCAATTGCCAAGGAAATCGAAAATTACCAGCCGACCCAACTTAACACTTTGCTCGAGCTACTCTACGCCGAAATTATAAAAAAGCATGGTTCACAACGTTTCAACAGTTTGATTCGTTTGAACATCACGTACTTGAATGACAATCTAGATTCTCTTTCATTTGGATTCATTTGGTGACGGGCTACAAAATTTCCCCAAAAAAGTAATAAACTTTCACAAAGCAGATGAGTGGTACTTACCCAGAATAAGAATCATTGATAGGATTTTGAACATTTTTCCCTTGAGAATACCCATGCTGGATCCAATTTCGACAAGCCTTCGTTAAAAACCCGTTGACGCGCTTGCGGAACAATTTTCTTCACTTTACCAATGTCTCTTCGCCGATTGACTTTACCTGATGAGAAAGTTAAAATGTAGCGGAACAATTTGGGTAGTATAGGATACGAGAGTTTTTCCTCCGTGATTTAATTCGGTGACAAAGTTGACAGATACCAAAAGCTTTCCAGTTGACACAAACTAATACTCCGGGACAAGCGAATGAATGGATTCAAGCAGGCGTGACAATGAAGCTCCTACTTTCTTTGCACTGAATTAACCCTCGTCTGCATTGAATTACCTAAAAACTGCATTTATCTTAACCAATCAGAACTGAGTCATTTTTACATGTATATTACTAGGAATAAAAAAGCAGGTGGAATTTTTTTCAAAGGCTCATGTAATTTTGTTTTCTATGAAAAAATGTACTCGTGCTTATTTATTCCAAATTGCAATCGAAATCATGTGATTACCTATACTAATCACATGATTTCGAGTGCAATTTGGAATAAATAAGCACGAGTAAATTTTTTCAAAGACTAACAAAAACGAGATTGTCTATCATAATTAAACATAAGCAAAGCGCGCGCACCAAGTGCAAAAAATAATTTATTCAAACCGTGCGTTCGGTCAAAACAACTACGTACGATCAAAACAATAATATGCAATGATAAATGAATAAAGGGGTAAGTTTCTAAAGAAACTGTGGTGCTGCGTCGGTGGGAGAGTATAGCAGGTAATTTAGTGTTAACAACTGGGTTGAAAACGTAAATTAGCCACCGTAAAGGGTAAAAAAGCTGACGTTTCGAGCGTTAGCCCTTCGTCAGAGCGATTAGAGGAATTGTGGGTTGTGTGTGGATTTATATGTAGAAAGTGGAGCTACGCCATTGGTGGGAATATGGTGACGAGAAAACAGGAAGAGTGGTCGGCACTAAAAAATCTAAAAAAACGCAAAGACATTGTCATTAAGGCGGCCGACAAAGGCGGTGCAGTTGCAGCTGTCGTTCAAAAATCTATCATTCTTAAAAATTTTAAATTACTCCAAAACGATTCAGTAATTTAAAATTTTTAAGAATGATAGATTTTTGAACGACAGCTGCAACTGCACCGCCTTTGTCGGCCGCCTTGATGACAATGTCTTTGCGTTTTTTTAGATTTTTTAGTGCCGACCACTCTTCCGAAGAAAAAAATTTAAAAATTTAAAAAATTTTAAATTACTGAATCGTTTTGGAGTAATTAAAAAATTTTAAGAATGATAGATTTTTGAACGACAGCTGCAACTGCACCGCCTTTGTCGGCCGCCTTAATGACAATGTCTTTGCGTTTTTTTAGACTTTTTAGTGCCGACCACTCTTCCGAAGAAAAAAATTAAAAAATTTTAAATTACTCCAAAACGATTCAGAGACTGGCACTATCTTTTCGCAACCCCCACTTATTTCATTCAAACGTGACAAAAACATAGGCAACTTTTTAGTCAGGAGTTCATTTCAAAGCAATGACCAATCTGGAACTTTTAAATGCGCTCGCTCACGATGCAAAACTTGTCCTTTCATTCATAACGTAGAGAAAATATCGGGACCCAAAAGATCCATTAAGATCATTGATCACTTTACGTGTACCTCCACCAATGTTTTTTACTGCATAACTTGCACTTATTGCAATAAGTTATACATTGGCGAAACAGGAAGACGACTGGGTGACCGATTCCGAGAACACCTTCGCGATGTGGAAAGAAATGACATGGACGCATCCAAACCAGTCGCTAGACACTTTAATCTTCCTTATCATTCTAAACAGCGTATGGCAGTTTGCGGCCTTTCCTTACATCTAGGCAGTTCGGAAAGCCGTAAAACACTAGAACAAAAATTTATATTCCAAATCGGCACCCTTAATCCCCACGGAATCAACGAGCGCTTTTCATTCAACTAATTTATTCCTGTTTTCTCGTCACCATATTCCCACCAATGGCGTAGCTCCACTTTCTATATATAAATCCACACACAACCCACAATTCCTCTAATCGCTCTGACGAAGGGCTAACGCTTGAAACGTCAGCTTTTTTACCCTTTACGGTGGCTAATTTACGTTTTCAACCCAGTTATTAACACTAAATTACCTGATATGCAATGATATCTTCACATCTTTAAGGTGCAAAAAAGTTCAAAGTCCGGCTAAACAGTTCAAGGAATTGTTCAGTCTGTGTCCGAATTACTTTCGATGAAATGGAATCGTCGTTTCCGAGGTTTAACCATGTCTGTTTTAAATTTCGGCGTTAGATCGCTCGAGCAAAGTGTTAAACTGGGTCGGCTCGTAATTTTCGATTTCCTCGGCAATTCCCATCTCTAAACACCACTTTTTCCAAACGGACAACCAAAAAGCAGTGCTTTTTACAATGTTTTCGTTGTTTAAGCTGTTTTTCAGCTGCGGTGGCGAAAGAAAACCTACTTAAAACGCCGGCCATTGTTTCGCTCGCAAATTTTCAAATTTTCAAATTTTGTTGCGACATCCAAGGCTCGCATTTGATTGGCTACCTGCGAGTTTCTTTGATTATTGACCAATCAGAATGTCTGATTTGTTTCTTTCTTTGTACTGAATTAACCCTCTTCTGCACTGAATTAACTCTCTTCTGCACTGAATTACCTGAAAACTGCATTTGTTATAACCAACCAAAACTGAGTAATTTTTCCATGTATATTATTAACATAGAAATAATACGAGAAAATTGCGGCAATTATGATAAAAAACGCTTCATATAATATTAAAAGTAGTAGCTTCACCCAAAACAATCTGTATCCTTGGTTTTTTATGGAGCCAGAACGTGTCAGGATTTCCTCGAAAAACAATAAACTTACACAAAGCAGACGAGTGGTATTAACTCAGAGTAAAAATTGTTAAAAAGATTTGGAACATTTTACCCTTTAGGATACCCACGCCGGATCCAATTTCGGCAAGCCTAAGTTAAAATCCTTGTGATGCGCTTGTCGAAACAATTATCTTTCCTTTACCAATATCTCTTGGCTGATTGACTTTACATGTAAGAAACAAAAAACAAAATCATTTGTGCGGTGGCACATGGTATGAGGCAACTACACAGCGAGTAAAGTTCACAGCGTTTCAACAGTTTGATTCGTTTGAACATCACGTAGCAGATGAATGACAATCTAGATTCTCTTTCATTTGGATTCATTTAATGACGGGCTACAGAATTTCCCCAAAAAAGCAATAGACTTTCACAAAGCAGACGCGTGGTACTTACCCAGAATAAGAATCATTGATAGGATTTTGAACATTTTTCCCTTGAGGATACCCACGCCGGATCCAATTTCGACAAGCCTTAATTAAAAACTAGTTGACGCACTTGTGGAACAATAATCTTCACTTTACCAATGTCTTTTCGCCGATTGACTTTACATGAGAAAGTTATCTTAGAATCAAACAATTTTTAGAAACGGATTTCACTATAAAAGTTGTTGCACTATGTTGCAATACATTGTCACCTTCGCACTCGCACAACACGTACAACTATGCAATTATCATAAACACGAACACCGCACTTTGTTTGATTTCGTAGTAAATAATATACATGAAAAAATTACTCATTTCTGATTGGTTAAGATGAATGCAGTTTTAAGGTAATTCAAAGCGGAAGAGGGTTACTTCAGTGCAAAGAAGTAACAAACCAGACATTCTGATTGGTCAATAGTCAAAGAAACTCACAGATAGCCTATCAAATGCGAGTCTTGGATGTCGCAACATTTGGATACGCCAAAAATTTGCCACCGAACCAATGGCCGGCGTTCTCAGCTGAAAACAGCAGCTGAAAAACAGCTCTAACAACGACCACCCGTCGACGCGTTTGCGTAACAACTTTCTTCACTTTGCCAATGTCTCTTCGAATAAAGGTTGTCTGTTTTAACATGGAACTGAGCAAATAACGTTAAAAAGTAAAGATGCTTCGACCGCTCAACGGTCATTTCCAAGTTACAGGATAAAATAATCATCATGTCCCTTGGTAATCAATTGAGTCGTCCCAGTTCACCTCGGAGATGGCAATTTTGTGAATTTTGTTTAGTATACTGTTGAATGCTCGGCTGCTGCAATATGTTCCACCATTTCTTGCAGAAAATATGAATATGGATCTTTCCTTACACGGCCCTGAATTTTATGAAAATTTGTTTAAAAGTAAATTAGACTTACTTCTTTTCGAAACTATACCAAGACCGTTAACAGAACAGCTTTACCGGCCCGTTAAGGTATCGGCACCTTCGAAAAATGGCCCCGAGGTCCTATTCCTTCCCAGCCCTAGTCCCACGCAACAATTTCACCTGACTATATCAGAATATCCGCCATCTTCTCCGTGTGGACATACTATGAGGCTTACATGACACTCATTATAAGTTGTCTTCGACATGAATAAAATGTTGCAATCGGTCTGTAGACGTGTTCCTTTTAAGAGATCTCTGACTGCCCAGGTAATTATATCTGTTCTAGACTGCACTTCGTAGGAGTGCTTCTCATAAACATGCCTTTCGTGCGTCTGTCCTCCGAGAGATCATAGTTGTGAACCAATCAAAATACAATGTACAATTCAGCGTATAATATAACCCCTTGTAGATAGTTAGTTAGCTGAGTATTCTAAAATTGTGCTGTTAAGAAAAATATAAAATGAGAACATAAATCTGTTATTTTGTAGAATCTTGTAGATAGTAAACTAAATAAATTTGATTACTTGCCATTGATTTCTATGCATGATGGTTAATTTGTGTTTAGCCGTTATCAGCTGTCACGCAATAAAAATCTTAAGCTTATTATTTGACTTTTGATATGACTCTCTGGCTGCTCTTCAGTTAAGCAAGAGGTTTCTGAGTCAAACAAAAGATGAGAGTCTCACGATTTGCAGTCAAGAAGATGGCATAAGGAGAATTGTACTAAACAATCCAAAACGAAGGTAGAGCACTAACTCATAATTGTTACTGTGGCAATCACTTTGAGGCTGCAGAATTCGTGTTACTTTCTTACACACTTTGCCAAGTCATATGGAACCATTGAATGAGTGGTAATAACTACACAAAGTCCTTCAATCATTACCCTAAAACTAGAGGAATGAAACTCATGAGTGCTTGCACGTGAAAGAAACTGTTAGTTTGGCTGGGAACATTGTGCGGATGCTGAAGCCATGTGAAAAATTGTTATTAATTTATTACTATTAATAATAGTGTGCCTTTTTTCCCTTCAGGAATGCCCTTTCCTTGAAAATGCTGGATGCAATTAAGTCAAACCTACTTCAAAATGTAGACTCTGAACTTAGAGTTATTGTCTTGTCTGCAAATGGAGGTGTTTTTTCCTCTGGACATGACCTTAAAGAACTGGTAAGGCCACAGTTCTTGTAGCAAAATGACTAGGTTGCTGAGCTGTGTTGGTTTGGCAGAGGACTTGAAGTTGGTGATCAATGGTATATAAACTGCTTTGGTGCACTTTAAAAAGCTAAATTTGCTTCTTAGGTTCTTTTACCATCAACAATTTGTAGTTGATCATCACCTTATAAGTTCTTTTGGTGTTAAAAAAATGTTCATTTAAGTTATGTTTTGCAGGAGCAGGCTACCCTTTCAAAACATTTTAAGACAATTATCACCACAAATCTAGTCCTCAGAAGTAGTTTTAAAATATTCAAACTGGCCTGCAAAGTGTATTGAGCACTGAATGAGAATTTTTTCTATTACAAATTGCAGACAGAAGAAGAAGGAACTGACCATCATGCCCAAATCTTTCATCATTGCACTGAAGTCATGACACTTGTTCAGGTGTGTAATTTAACGTACTCAGTTTTTCTTTTATTCCCTAAACCTCTAAGAGTGACTAAGATCTAATTTTTCCTTACAATATCACCCCTTAATCTCACATTAACATCACAAGTGTAAAGGAAATGATTGCCAACCAAAGAAACTCTTGATTGTCAAACAAATTCTCTTCGTCAGTACCTTAGGAAATGAACAGAGAACAGTATGGAGAATATGCATATTGAGGTTGGGAAGAAAAGGTTGATCTACTATACCTGATAGCATCAATTGTTACTAAATTTCTGTCATTTCTGTAGTAACACACAAAGAAATTGTTGATTTGGCATTAACTGAAAAGAAAACAAAAATAATTAGTTTAGAACCTCTAAACAAGAAAACACAAATTTATTTTTTTTAAAATTTAATTCAAATATTTCAGGATATTTCTGTTCCTGTCATAGCACAAGTGAATGGTAGGTATAGGAATTCACATGAATGCTAGTGCATTTTGACATCTATGGGCAGGAATATTGGCAAGAAAGTTTTTGTTTCCTAGTCAATGTGCTCTCTTTATTTCTTGCACAATTCTTTGGTGATTGCATACAGTAAGGGAAGGGCCATGGGTTCAGAGCCACTTTAACCCTTTCACTCCCAAGAATCCATTAGTAATTCTCCCTACAGTCTTTCATACAATTTATGTTAGTTTGGAGAATTTAAAATTGGATCAACCAATAATGCCTTAATTTATATATTTCTTTATTCTCATTACTTGTCTGCTTTTTATAGTACTGATACTGTAAGGAGAAATTCTGTCTAGGTCACTAGTGGGACTTAAAGGGTTAAATCATCAAAACAATAAGGTTGCTCTGAACCAACTGTATAGTACTCCGTATGAGTAAGAGAACCTTACAGAATTGTGGTTGATCATGCCAAGACAATGGTTGATTAACTAAAGAAAAAATAAATGCATATATGCCTCCATGGTCATTAATCTTTTTGCTCTGCAGCTTTCACAGAGTAGTTTTTTGTAATTTATTGAAGGTTCATTTTGTATATAATTTACAGGACTTGCAACTGCTGCAGGATGTCAATTAGTAGCCAGTTGTGATATTGCAGTGGCCTCCTCTAATTCACAATTTGCTACACCAGGGTGAGTATGCACAGAAAAACAAGACTTCAAGGAGAAGAGACACTTTGTACAATATAGAAAATTGTAGAAAAATCGTAGAAAACACCAGTTGTTCATGAAATAAACAGTATGGCTGCCAATCATTTTTGGAGGTTAGCCAGACATTTTATGGCTTGAAGCCAGATACATGTAACTAAAGAGACAAAGGCAAATTAAAAAAAAAAGGAGCATTATGTAATTATATTTTATGAAAATTCTTAATAATAGACCACAAACACTAAGAAATATAATTATTACAACCTGTTACTTGACCTATTTGAAGGCAGGTCACTAAATTTGAAATGTCCAATATAGTTTTATACTCACCATGATAACCAAAATGGTCACAGCTTGGAGTGTATTCCATAAACTATCTGAATACCTCAATTTGCTTGAGGTGCCTTCATGATCAAGGAAAACCAAGAACTGCATGCAAAGGCTACAAGACTATGTCTACATTGTCCATCTTCATCTATTAACCTACATCGCTTGTACATGAAATCAGTATGAATAACAAGGCTTGCAGAAATCTCATAAGTCTAAGAATTCATAATTTTTGAAAGCCTTTATAAATCATTACATTGTTTTATTTTGTTGTTTGGTTGTTGTTTTTCACTTTTTAGTGTCAACATTGGGTTATTTTGTTCTACTCCTGGAGTTGCTTTGGCTCGTGCTGTACCTAGAAAAGTGGCATTAGAAATGTTATTTACTGGCAACCCTATTAGTGCAGATGGTAAAGACATTTTTCCTGGCTAGAGATATTTTAGGATTTTTAAGTGACAGTTGTATCTCTATTTAGTTCTTCTTCACATGGTGTATCGAGAGAGAAGGATTAGGATAACATGGTTTAGATCCCTGCGATGTGAACATTTCCCCCCCCCCCCCCCCCTTCAGTAAGAACGTATCTATTTTGCGGCTGACGGCTAGTCACACCAACAGCTCAGTCTACTGATGGAATGCTGGATCATATCAAACTAACAACCATATTGTGTTATTTCCCAATTTAACAGATGCTCTTAAGTCTGGCCTCCTTAGCAAGGTTGTACCTGAGGAAAAACTAGAAGAAGAAGTCAATGCAATTGCTACAAAGATTGCTTCATTAAGTCAGCCTGTTGTAGCTATGGGAAAGTCATGTTTCTACTCACAAACCATGAAAGGACGGGATCAAGCTTATGTGTGAGTTTTAGCTAAGAATGATAGAAATCTCAAAATTTCACGCGAAAATGTGGTGCTTGGCTAGTTGAAACTAATTTTTAGGGTTATTTAGCTACGAAGCCCATTAAGATATGTAATACTTACATTTTGAACGTCTATAATCTATTTATGTTGCTGCAACTTCATTGAATAATTCCAGTTTAGAGCGCCTCTCAAATGAGTTTTGTCAAAACGAAACCATGTATTTCCAATTGCCAACGAGAACAAAGGAAAATATCACCATAAGCCGATAAGATCTCGAATTGAAAGCGAGTCGCTTCCGAAGAGCGGGAAAACGCAAATGAACAATACGTCAATCGCTTAAGATTTGTATCTTGTTAGAGTAGGGAGTAACACTAACTTACTACACCAAATGATCAATTGTAGAGGAGCGCTTTCCATTTTACTGTCTAGAACCAAAAGTTAAGTAATCTTAAAAGGAGAAAATGACCTTAGTGAGGCTTAAAACGGAATTTAGAGTCATAGCTTTTTTTTTTCCTATATTCACGTAGCTGTTAATTTTTGTTGCTTTTCAGAGAGGCGGAGGCAGTGATGGTTGAGAACCTGAAGCTTCGTGATGGGCAGGAAGGAATCAAGGCTTTTCTTCAAAAAAAGAAGCCATCTTGAACACACAACTGACTGTCATTAGCTGTAGTTCGTGTCTACACAATATTCAATTGCGTTGGTTTCGCTTTACTTCACTACGCTCTGTGATTGGTTAAAAAAAACTCACGCCATTCTCTTAACCAATCAGATGTAAAACCTAAATCAATCGGTGCCCGGTCACTCACGTTTCCCGCGCTTCGGGCAATGTTTGAACTCTATAATCTCATTCACTTCTTGTGATATGTCTCTTGTTCTGTTTGGCCGTTGGTATAATTGGGAAAAAACAAGGTAGGGGTTGTTCGTCAGTCCAGTGTTATACTTCAGCAGTCCAAAGAAAAAGGTACTTTATCCTCCCGGAGGAGAATTTTAATTGTTTGTTCACGTGAATTGACCTTCAAAGTATTACATTTGCGCACACGATTATTTATTTAAACTAATGTAACGTTTTTGCATATAACATTTAAAAACAAACTCAACGGATACAACGCACTAAATTGATGATGGCATGAGTCATGTCGAAACATGTCTGCAAAAGATTTTTCTCGTGAATTTGAAATTTGTTTTAAGAATAATAATTATTAATAAAATGCGATAATACAAATAAATTCCGAAATTCAAACCTGAACTCGCAGATGTGCAACATAGGTTTCTCATAGCTGAGCACTTGCAATTATCCAGGAATTGCCAGAAAGGTGTAATCATAACTTAAGAAGGAAGTTTTTCCACGCAATAACAAGTGCATACAACGTTGACAAAAGGGAAACCTAAGTTTTCGCCACGACGTAAAATCCACGAAAAGCAATGGTTAAAATAACTCTTTCAATTGAGAGGATTTACCTTCTTCGTCAGTAATAGCACTTTCTTATTTCCCTACCCGCTCTGCGAGTTAAATATACCTGTCCCTTCCAAAAAGGTTGAGCATCTTCAAACAGTCGTCAACAAGACTCTCTTCTGCCCAACGACTAATCTTTCTCGTCGTGATGTCACAAACTAGAAATTTGCGCGCGCTTGTATTAACCAATAAGATTCATAATTGATTTCTGACGTCAACGAGAGGATATCTCCCAACCTCTTTCCCAAGGTCCTCTCCTCATGCCTCGACTCAGAGGTAAAAGCAAGTTCAATAATCGTTGGGAAATGCATATATATAGTCAAGTAGATCATTTAGTCGACATGAAGAAAAGTCGAGCAAACCAAAAACATCACAGAATTTCAGGTCCTATTTACAACTACTAGTTTCAGTAGTGTTCTTAGCTGCGAGGATCTTCTAATTTCATCTCTCCACCGCAGTGCAAATATGTGAATTTTCATATATCTAAATTACATCACAGAATGTTAAAGAGGAAGTAGAGGGGTATTTCTGTTACACTAGACTTCTGCAACGACTGAACTTGACCTCTTCCAAAATGATTTTAGCGCGGACGTGTTAGCTGGAAGAGAAGATTAAGTAACATTCGCTAAAGCAGAAAGAAGGACGTGTACATGTAGGCACAAACTGAAGAGAGATTTTTGAAAACTGGTTTTAACGTTTTCATTTAGTAGTCAAACCCATTCAAAACCAAGTTTAGGATACCAAGTATAGTAAATATAGTAAGGCTCTTCTTTATAAGTTTATAAGAAGGCTCTCTGAAATGAAATAACACAAGGTGACCCTGTTAGCTTCGAGAACGTGCCTCATCTGTTGTGACCACGTGAACATGCTGCTTTTACTTCCTGGTAATGAGTAAATATAAATGAGAGGCGATTTCGTTCAAGACAAGGAACAAGATTAGTTTCGAAAAGATACAGCGAAGACTAAGGAAGGATTCTCCCCTCGATTGAACGAGTTTAAACATGGTAAGATTTTTTTTTTCCATAATTAACTTATACGCCTCTTTTTCCAAACCTTCTAAAAAATCTTCCGAATTTTACGGAAAGTGCAGATGCCATTCATTTGCTGCTAAGCCATAAAAGCAGGCTTATTGTTCGACATCTTCGCAAATATAGCATTAATATCATATGATGTGCTTTAGCTTTTTCTTTCAGGGTTGTTCAATAATCATAACAGCTGTTGCTTTTCTTCTTTGCCTTTCATATTCAAGTGCATCACCGGTGAGTTTTACAAATTGTGAGCGATTAAGAATTCTGTTGCATTTTGATAGTGACTCTGGTGGAAATCCGCCAGCGTAACAGTTCTTTGTTTTTACTGAGATTTTTAAACGATTTCCCGGTTTGAGTAATATCCCTAAGCTAAACCTTTCAGAGAAAAGTTTTGTAAGAGTGAACGCACAGTCGTTCTTAGACATAGACGATAGAGGATGGTGACTGGGCATGCTTAATTACACCTTTTTATAACTCAAAGATTGATTTGGACTTCAGGCACAAATTGCGTGTCATAAAAATTTACAACAGAAGCCAGGGAAAGCTGATTACACTGATGAAGACATTTCCGTATTTTAGATCTGAATCGCCCTTACGATCTATGATTCTCCTCCTGTTTGCATTGCCCTTTTTGGCTTTTTATCTCAATTGCCCTCTGAAATACGCAGCTCTTTCTTGTTCTCTTTTAAAAACACTTTTTTTATGCTTCTGCAAGTGATATTGGTTTTTTCACCTCGCCACTCAACTGCATTTAGACATTTTCAAGAATCTAATTTTATGGAGTACCTTAATGAATGTTTCTATTTTTGCGCTGATGTAGTTGCTTGATATGGAAATCAGAGTTACGTGATTTATTCTTGAAATTATCACAGTTCTAATAATAGTAAACACTTCTCCCAAGGTTTTTATCCCAAAAAGCCAGTGACAATAGAATTTCTAGCTTGAAAAATCCTGAAAGTATATATTGCGAAAAAGTTCAGGGCGCACAGTTCTTACAATCACCCATCCCAGCACGGCCACTGTCTAATAATAGCCATGATAAGACTTTTAAAAAATTTGTCTACATCTACTGACTAAGATTCGATGGATGAGTTCTTACGTACTCTGTTCTGCCATTCGCAAAGCCTTTGGAACATAACAATGCATGCTTTTCCTTAACAGAGGTTATCACAGAATCCTCCACCTTGCATTCTGAATCTGTGTGATCCATCAATACTAGGGTTTTGAGCGAGCCCTCCCTCACTCCATCACTGATTATCGTACTAAATTTTTACAGGTTTCTGACAGGATCTCTGCCAACCTTGAAGTGCATAGGCGCATAGGTAAGTAAAATAATTTTTGAGACGATTAAAATGTAATAGTTAAGTTATTAAATCTGATGCAGTCAGTTGTAATAACCCAGGAGAAACAGATGTTTATTAACAAGGTGAAGTCTGATCGCTTGTGTGAGAGTATAGTCCTCAAAGGACTATTTTTATGAGCATTGTACAGTAATCATGTCGTTTCCTTAATTAACTACCACCCACCCCATGTTCTTTGGATTATGAATTTTTTTATCCTTAATTGTCGAATTATTCTTTTTTCAATGTTTTTTTTTGTAATGAGGATATGTAATTACTTGTTCATTTGCATACTTACCAATTATTTTATGTATGTAATGATATTTATTTGTCATGTATCTAATGAGTAACCCGGTAGACATTGTTGTTTCCTTCATTTCTAACAGCCAGAGGCTTTCCTGGATTAAAGCTTTGCGGCGGAGGAATGCCAACTAAATGCTGGGCCCATGAGTGGAAATATCAATGCTTCTTTGACACCTACTGGTTAAATTGCAAAGTCGACTTTAACGGGCCTAAATTGAACTGTCCTGTTTATAAGCACTTTTATTATGGCCATCTGAAATGCTGTTACGTTAAGTGCCCCTAGATAATTGTGTTAGGACGTTGTAAAATTTTGTTATTTTACTTAAAATAATCAAGTTTCGACACAATACTCAATTCCTTAAATTGTATTTTATCTATGTTTCAGTTTGTTATCATCCCAAGTTAAAAAAACAAGCCTGAGAGGCTTTGGAAAAGGATAAAGTAGAATAGTATAATATAATAAAATAGTAGAATATATAATTTTAGCGCCATGTATCGCCCCTCCATCCATTTTAAATATGTAGGCCGACCATGAAAGCCCACAAACTATCGCTGTGCATCTTCATATTGTGTTGTAGTAAACGGATTGAAATTAAAATTGTACACGATTGAAAACTTGTTTACTGGTTTTTCTTTGCGCTTTTTTCGACTTCGTTTTCAATATCTATTCTATATGGAGAGACGTCAGTTCCAATTTTTGTATTTTTTACGATGTCAGAGTCTCTATATAACAGAAAGGATAGGTTGAAAAAATCTGGACTCTAGGTTCATCTCGGTTGCAGTTGCAGTTTATTTTATGCGTCTTTTTCTTTTTTATTTATTTAACACCGCTCGGAACCGTTTGACGAAAAAATATAATTTTAAAACTATGCTTCGATTTAATTCTTTCTTCTTTGAGGAAACTTTACAAAATGCAACAACCGGGTAAGGGTGGGACAAGCCTTTTTTTAGGATATCCACTCCAGACCCCTCTCTATTCAGAGGAAGCAGCGCATCCCTAGAAAAGGCTGCTTGGTGGCCTGGGTAAGCCGAATGATCGAATGATGTTATTGTCTCTGTTAACAAGCAAGCGACCACGTTACGCCAGACCACCTACATGTAGAGTTATAACTGCGACTTCAGTGCCATCTAGCACCTGTCGTTTTCGTCATGCTCCATCGCTGTAGGTCTTTCCTTCCCGCCTGCGCTCCGTACGTTTAAAGTGAAGACCAGCTTGCGCGCGCCAATCCCACTCTTTAGGCCCAGGGAAGATTTAGAGCGGCTCGACAGGCTGAGACGGCTGTAAGATCCGTATGGTTGTAGTTTTTACATCAGAGGTGGTATCCCCCATCTTCTGGCTTAAGAGCCCGCTGTCGGAAGAATGATGTCTATTTACCCATAGCTGGAGCACGGTCTCTCTGTCATGTCCTTGAACCTAGGGTCATTGCACGACTGAACTGTCTATTACACCTGGTTCGGGACTCGTTATTCACTGGCAAGCCAACTTACTCAGAGCTAACCTTCACTTAAGGCCTTTCACTATCCGCCACCTGTGACCTGCTAGGTTTGGGATGGTCGCCACAGATTTGCCCAGAGTCCCTGTCTTAGTCTAATGCTTTTAAAATAAATGCATATTGTTTGATTTCCACAGTCCTGGTGTGTTATCCAATATAATTTTCCTGCCCCACCTCGGTTCAGCGCTGTCTGTTTCTCTAGAACTTTGCTGAAATCAACCAAAAAAATAAAGATTGCGTTACATATGTCACGTTACCTAATTTACATCAAGCCTCGCTTTGATTATCACTTCTCAGAAAGAAAGCGGAAGTGTTGTCCTCAATCTTCGAGGAAGGGATACCTGGCTTTTAATCGGCTGTAAGATTTGTTTTGCTGTCTTCCTCAGTTCTTTCGATTGGCGAATTAATTACAGGTTTGATTGTTTTCTCGGAAAGGGAGGTTTCAGTCTGAATGAGTGCCCAGTGCTGCTGAGGTAAGCGATTTGATATATCGCAGGAACATAGAACATGTAAACGGAATTTCGCCATAGCTTGACCGGATAACACCAAAGTTTACAGCGTTTTGCCGGATTTATGCTTGTATTTCCGGAAAATTGCTGTATTGCTTCTCTTCAGATTTTTCATATCGTTGAGCTTCAATCGTTACTATTTATTTCCTGCTTCTCGCACAAAGGGAATAAGTGGCAACGTTTTCGATGCACACCACGTTTTGGTTGTTCATAGGATTTGTTCAAATAAATAAAGTTAACGATCAAGCGATCATTTGGTTAAGTTTACATTCGGTTGATAACCATAATTTTCGCGTAGAAATCAAAGTTTAAGTTCTCTGGCTCGAAACTTTCATCTGAAAGAGAGGAGAAGTAGAATTCTCTGTGTACTCGTTGCTGCATTTAGTACTTCACTAGAACATGTTTCGAGCCTTTATATCGTTAAATATCTCTGTTTGAACCCCCGAAATATTAACAGAATCTACCGTGAGGGTACTTAACTTAAGGTCGGAAGGCTTCAGTGGAGATTATTTCGAAAGGAACAACTCTAAATTTCAACAGTTTTGATACACTCCTTGAATAACATGACATGAAATACTATTTCTTTTCCTTTTATGTAATTCCGTATTGGTGAGGGCTTATATTATCGACTACAGTAAATAATTTTTGTCAGTCCAGGAGATTAAGCTCGACAGGTTTATGGTTAATGGCGTAATTTTTCCAAATGATTATTTTATAAAATAAGTTCATTGAAAGTGAAAACAGTCGAGACGGGAGTAACCTAAGGGAAAACCCCTTCAAATGATCTCATCTTGTCAGTCATTTTTAATATATTCACAGAGACTCACGTTGCGCTTAAAAACGTCAGGATCATGGAAATTTCCCGGAACATTCCGTAACATCAATAACATGTAAGAACTATGAGATAAATACGTATAATTAAATAATTCAGCGACTGAAAAAGGAAAATGAACTAATCAATTGATTGGTGGCTAAATAAGTTAAAGAAAAACAAATGTAGAGATAAAATCGTATTAACTCGGAATTTGCATACAACAAAAATGCAAACGACTTCAATGAGTGAAGTTTGTTTGTTGATATGTTTAGAGAGAGGTTTATGCTTTTTCGTTTGTCGATGGGAAGTGTATCCATCACTGAGGGAAAATAAACCCCCTCCCCTCTATGGGACATTTTTATTTTGTCATAACATACAAATCTTTAGTACGCAGGTTTGTGGAAAGCAAATCTTTACAGCATATATATATTTTTCCAGTTTTAGATATTTCATTTAATGGTCCTTCTCACACCCTGAAGACGAACAGGCTAACACACCAGGAATAGCAACAGTACAGCCTAGGATCTGAGGAATCCAGGATGGAAGGTAAGTTGTTATCCACAACAAGAACTAATATAAGTAGCGGTCCAAATATTTGCTATTTTAAGCACTGTTTAGCATAAGCCTCTGACTTAGTACAGATTATTCAAATGATGGCTTGATGCCTAAAGTTTTTCTTGGAAACGGAATGGAACAAATACCTAATGAGAACACAAATGAACCATCTCTCTCTTATTCATTAGCGTACCGAACGCTTTTGACAATGCTAATCCTAGAAGTGTTTAGAAACTTTGTCACGCATGAAACCCAATAAGCTGAATGGCCCTTCTCACCATAGAGTCTCTGTAGCTTAGTGGTAGAGCATCAGAGCAGAGAAACTTAAGGGCTTGAGCTGTGATTCCTCGTGAGGGACCCTGTTTTTTTTTCGTCGCATGCTCGTGACTAGTAGAATAAGATATTTCTTTACCTACTTAATAAATGCTTGACGAGTTTTGACTATTTACCCGACATGACAGGTTAAAACTGTAACAAACCTTTACCAATTTTGGTCGATTACTTTTATGTGCCTGTACTAATATCAGAAACTCGAACAAAATCGAGCGATTACCTTACATGTATTTCCTTAACGATGTCATTTCTTCTTAAAGAAAATGACAAAAGCAAGAGCTCCCCGGAAAATGATCAAGAGAAGGACAAAGAAAGTGCTAACTCGACAGACGAGAAGCGTCTTCAGGGTAACTCTTTCGCATACCGGTCTGAACGAGACACATGGCAGGTGGTTGGGCGAGGTCAGCGTTCCATACCACAGAGGGAAGTCGGTAAGAATTACACTTCTTGATTGAAGTCAGACGGCAGTTTTTTTTCCAGATTGTCCAGATCCAGTTTCTTTAGGATTTACGCAGCCAGATATCAAATACGAATGGAACAAGTTGTATATTCTGGGCCTACATTTCAGGTCAACACGAGATGCTGTGAACAATTACATAGAACGAATCAGTGGTTATGATGTTAAGAACGTGGACATGTTCAAACTTAATGGAAAAGCAATAGTAACGCTAAACACTGACAGAATTGCAGGTAAGTGGTAATAACTGCTTTCCTACAGCCCCGGTTTATTCTGATCATATTCACTCCTTTCAAGCTTTGGGCAGGTTCACACACTTCCTTGTGGGTAGGCCATCATAGATTGTGCCAGTAAATGTAGCATATTATTCTAATAGGATCGCCCGATTTGTTTGCACATAATGCTCAAAATTATGTTAGTTTTTGAAATTATGCTACTTTTTCTTTAAGAACACTTTTCAAAAAAAGAAATAATAATAATTTCAAATTATATATACATATATTCTTAATAAAGCATGATATCCTCGTGATCTTGAGTTACACACTTGCTCTGATAAAACACAACTTACTACGGTACTTCATTCCAGACCAGACACGGAGACTAGCTGTGTCAAACTGTGCGATGTTGATATCACATTAGTTATGTTCTGATGATGTCAAAAAATACTAAATGTGATACAACCGTTCTAGCATATCGGATGGCAGTTCTTCTTCCCGTATCTAAAAGTGGTTCGATGCCATCGGGTTGCCTGAGAAAACGGGAACTGCACAAATTATGCTCGTTTTCCAAATATGCCAAAAATTATGTAAGCACAATCTATAGTGGCCTACTTGTAAGGGAGAGGGGGATCGGGTCACGTCGAGGAATGACATTTTTACTGAATCAAACTAGATGAGAAATATAGGTTAATTACCTTGATTTCCCAGGAGGACCGACCGAGCATGCCCTTATTCAGGTTGGGCTTTTTGAAAAACTATTCCTTGCAATGAGTTTCTTTCCTTAGCAGTCTTTGATTTGAAAGTGACTCGTGGAAACTTACTGGCGATTTTTTTCAGATTTTGCAAAGATTGTTCAAGAATCGAAGAGAAGGCCGCTTGAAGGTGTCACCGTCTCAATTGAAAGAGCTCCTGAATGTAAGAGCATCTTTGTGAGCGGATTTTCTGAAAATACAACAAAAGAACAAGTGGAAGAGTACTTTGATGCTTTGAGTTCATTAGAAGATGTTGTATTCAGTCCATGGGATGAGAAGAGAAAAGAGAAGAGAGCGATTGTATACTTCAAAGAAAAGAAAGGTAAGTCTCCCGTATTTATTTTTTCTTAAGTATTTTTCTTAATAAGTACGTATTTTACTAGCTGTGGAAATGTTCATGTCTCCCCGTTATTGTTATTGAACAACTATCCCTTTGGTCTTTAAGGGCACAAATGATTTTCTCTGGCCTCAACATTTCGAACAAAATGATAGCTGTGTGGAGTGCTGTAACATCGTACTTTCTGTCCTCGTTAGGTTTTAATTTGCTTACAGTGTATTCCCAATAGAATCACTGCCGCAGAAAAGTGCTGAAATTTTTTTGTAGGCCTAGAACATTTAATTCTATAAAATTTTCTCCTTTTCAGGTGTGAAAAAATGTACGAAGACAGATCACTTCATAGATGGAAAAGCTTTACATGTAGAGGCTTTCTTTCCTTTTATGGGCACACTGCTGCCTGTCAACGAACCGTCAAAATCATCACGTCCTACTTCGGGTGAAGTGGGAGGATCTTGGCAGCCCCAGTTTTACAAGGCTGTTGATGAAGACATCGGGGAGTTTTTGATGAAGTCCAACCAAGAGGCCAAATTAAGAGGACTTCTTCATTCGAGTGAACATGCTTGTGTAAGGTGGACAAACGAAGAGGGATATCTGCTGATAAAATATGACACCTCAGGCAAAAGAGTTGACAAGGAGTTTGAGGAGGAAGCATGGAAAAAGAGATGTTTCGATATAATCGACCAATACATCGACAGTTGCACGACAAAAGAACTTTCAGTAGACACAGAGGTTTGGGAGGCAGTGGTTGATCAGTTACCAAAACTGGAAAAACTTCTTCCGAAGTTCACAGCGCAAGTGAAACTACTGAAGTTGTCTCACTCCGTAAAGTTGATTTGCCAGAAGTCAAACATGCCAGAGTTTGCTGACATCCTCGAAAGACGTTTGAAGGACATCAAACAGGAGGAACTCGAGAAAAAGCTAGATCAGAAGACGCTCACCGACATATCCACTGAAAAGCTACAACTTCTTCAAAATTGTGGGATCGAGAACATTTTGAAGGAGGAGTTTGATCAAGATATTCAACTTAAGATTGACTTGAGTAACAAGAACCTTCTAATTAAAACTCCCAAGGGACACATGCCATCCGTCATGACCTATCTTCGGCAGCGTTTGGACGAAATTGGTCAAAACGCAATATCGCAGCCCCCGGAAATTTTAGAAATCTTGAAGACAAAAGTCGGGAAACGAAAGATGACGCAGGAACTTCCCGATGGATGTGCTTTTAATGTCGATGAAAAAAGCAAAAAAGTTATCCTCCTTGGGAGAACACTTTCTCAAACCTGTGCGGGAAGAGAAAAGGCAGAGACTGTTCTGTTAGATGACCGTAGTCTCAAGGTAACCCAGGCTGATAATGACCTCATGCTTTCACCAAAGTGGGATGAGCTTTGTAAGAAGTTAGTAAAACGTCTGACGATCCGTCATAAACGCGAATTGACTTGTATTGCCGTCTTTGGGTTCAAAAACGACGTTGAAGAGGCTGTAAAGAAAATGAGAGACTTTCGTAATGAAAAAAAATCAACCGAAGGTGAATTCAGGCTCGATTCTCCCATCAATCGAAAGTTCTTCACCGACTACTACAAGGAAGAACTTCAGAAAATTGAGGAAGAACTCGCCCCTTGTGCGGTGAAGATTTCTTTGGATGAAAGCGGTAATCGAATTAAGTATTCTGGAACAGACGACGGCGTAAAGGATGCTGAAGAACGGTTATATGTTCTGCTTGACCAAATCAAAGAAAAGAGTCTCCCTATTCAAAAACCTGGCATGAGAAACTTCTTGGCCCAAGGTGTGGGAAAAAACTTTGTTGACACCGTGGAGCGAGAAAACAAGTGTATCATCAGGATTGCGGAGGAAATTGAGGAAGAAGTTGAGGACGAAATGGAGGGAAGTGACGGTGATGAGCTTTCGAACACTTGCAGCAGAGGCGAGGAGGAGCTTGATGATGCTGACACATTTTTGACTAACGAGGGCAAAAAGGTGATCTGGAAGAGTGGAAATATCGAGGAAGAGCAGGTGGGTAGTCTCATAGATATAATGTATCAAACAATAAAAGTTTACGTCTTCAGTTGATTCAAATGGACAGCTATCATCGTAGGTACATTAGTGAAATGAAGTTGTCAAGTTTAACCCTTTCGCGTACTACAGATAACTAAAACCTCTCAATGTTTTCATTTGGAGTGGGCCACTGAGTAAGTATCTCAATAGATCCGAAAGGAACTATGTCTTTTTTTCATTTCCATTTTTACCTTCTCCAAATAAAGACACAGATATGCACTCGATAAAGCCTGCAACTTAATGTTTAAACATACTTTGCTACAGGCAGACGTCTTGGTGTGCTCTGTGGGATCGAAATTTAATCTTACGGTCGGTGCAATTGCCAATGCCATTAGCAAAGCTGCAGGTCCGGAGCTGCAAGGGGAGTTAAGGCAGAAGACGATAGGAAGGACTTTGGGTGAAGGTGATATTGTCCACACTAAGGCAGGACACCTGAATTGCCGTTACGTCATCCACTGTGTGTGTTGTCCTTGGAAAGGAAATCCTCAGGACGAGCAGGTACGGGAATGACTTTGACTTTAATGCTGCTTTGAGCATTGGCTAAAACTTAGCCACGCTGTAGAAATTGTATTCTTGGTTTTATCCTGATGCAGTTTGCTTCACTGCCATACTTCCAGCACAAATCGTCTCGTCCCACTCATTTTTTTAAAATTCTTTTGATCATAGCTTCTACAGGATCTACTGCGAAAGTGCTTTGACAAAGCTTCGGAGCTTGGTGCATGTTCTATTGGCCTACCACTTGTTGGAACCGGTAATCTTGGTTTTCCTTACGCCAGAGCTGTCCAGATTATGATCCAGGCAGCTGTCGACTACAGTCACGCCAATCCAGATTCTCCCTTGGAGGAAATAAGATTTGTCGTGTTTAGCGGTGATCAGAAAGGAATAGGAACGTTCGAAGAACAATTTGAAGAGTTTAAGAAGGAAAAAAGACCTGACGTGAAACCTCGAAAGCCACAGGTTCGCCGAAGCAAACTTAAACCTGTTCCACCTGACTTTAAATGCAAAGAGATTCAAATCGGCGAGCTATCGTTGAAGGTGTTGAAAGGTGACATAACCCAGGATAGATCAGATGCCATATGTAACGTAGTAACTCAAGATCTGAAAATGAATAGTGGAACCCTAAGCAGCGCTATCCTTGCAGCAAGTGGAAACACTGTAGAAGACGAGTTACAGTCAAAGGCACCTCAGGTCCCAGGAGATATCGTGACTACTTCAGGCGGCTGCTTGTCTGCAATGCACATCATTCATATGGTTGTGGGACCAGGAACGAAGAAACATCTTCAAACTTGCGTGGAGAAGGCGCTCAAAGAAGTGGATTCTGTGGGTTTGAGGTCAGTGTCCATTCCAGCAGTTGGTAGCGGAGGACTAGGACATACAGCTGAGCAATCGGCAGAGGTGGTTTTTGGGGCAATCCGTGCATGCACCGTGAAACCATTTAATTCCATTCGTGAGGTCAGAGTAGTTGTTTTTGATATTTCTATCATTGGTGCGTACTTAGCGGAGCTGGAAGCAATCCAAAAAGAAGCCTCGGAATCCTCTTCATGTGCTGAAGAAGAAGATGATCTCACCTATCACGAAACAGGTGCAGAATCTTCCACTGAGGAATTAAGAAGAAAACATCGTCGCCAGAAGATCATCTTTCACGGCCGCCTGGAGTCTTTTGATGCGGTTGATACTGCCTTGAAAGAAGGGGTAATGAAAGCTTGCGGTGATCCTCGTGTAATCAAGCACGAAGTGATCGGTCGTCTTTCCAAAGGAAGTATGCGAGAGCTGAAGAAAATGTCTCGTATGCGAGATGTAAAATTGGATCAACCAGAACCTGGGACTATAATATTGCAAGGGCGCCCGAAAGATGTAATGGAAATCAACTCAGAACTATCAAATGTGATCCAAGAGCACGTGGAAAGGGAGCATAAGCAGGAGCTGGCGGAGCAGATGTCGAAAACTGTGCAATGGTACCTGGTCAATACAGGAGGAAAACTCGTTCCTTTCGACAAGATGGCCAACAATGAGATAGAATCAGCCTGTAAAGCAAAGAAACCATCCCTTCTATTCACGCATCAGAACTTGAAGGCTGAAATCAATTTCGGAAATGAAGAGGTAACGTTCTTAAGAACCGGAGCAATCAAAAGGGTCCTGCGCAGAGATGGTAAGCACAGTAAAATAAA